>NW_005871782.1:0-14625 GCF_000147115.1 Myotis lucifugus | reverse complement strand
TGGATTTTAAACAGAAGGGGGAGGGAGGGAATGGAGTAGCTGCTTAAGGGTCTCCCCTGGGCTAAAGGGGGGGTTCTGGAACTAGGAGAGAGAGGTCCTGAATGCACTAAATGGTGTACTTTATTTTATTAAAATATATTTTCATTGATTTCAGAGAGGAAGAGAGAGGGAGAGATAGAAACATCTATAATGAGAGAGAACCACTGATCAGCTGCCTCCTGCACGCCCCCTACTGGGGATCGAGCCCACAACCCTGGGCATGTGCCCTGACTGGGAATCGAACCGTGACCTTCTGGTTCATAGGTTGACGCTCAACCACTGAGCTACACCGGCCAGGCTACATGGTGTACTTTATAAAATGGTTCATTGGTAATGATATGTGTTAATAAAAAAAAAATAAAAAAAAATAAAATGGTTCATTGGATGTTATGTGAGTTTCACCTCAATTAAAAATAAACGAGTGAGGAAAACCCAGGGGAAGGGAAGGGCCGGAGGCACCCTGTCCCTAGACCTTAAGCCGACAAGTAACATGTTCTGTTTCCATGTTGTCCAGCACAGGAGCCCTGAGCCTGGAAACGTGGCAAGTGAGACCGAGGAGCGAACTTCTAAATTTTATTTACTGTGAATTCGTTTAAATTTCAATAGTGGCCTCTGCAAGTGGCCCCAGAAGGGACAGCTCAGGGTGGAGGGAAGAGTGACCCCAACATGGAGCATCTATGGGGGAGGGGGTAAGCATCACACTGGCTGGTTCATACCCGTGTTTGCTTCTCATCATCCTGGTCGCATCGGGATCATGAAAACACGGTAACGCCGTGACCACTTTTATCGGACGTTCTGGCGGGCCCCGCAGCCCGGTGGGTATCAGCTCACCTGTGGTCCCCTGCGTCCTTACCTGTGCTCCGCAGGCGCTGCCTCCGGCTTCTCTTCCGACCTGGGCAGGACCAGCTCCGGCTGCGGCCTTGCGCTGGGGACACAGAGAGGTGGCAGGGATGACGAGGCGCTGTGGAGGAAGGGGATCTCGGCTCCCACCGGCCTCTCTGACCCGGGCCCACTGTGGCCTGAGAGCAGTTTGAACAGGGCGGTTTTTGCTGCCCCCAGGAAATGCGGGGCCCGGGAGGGTGGTGAGAAGTGGTCACCCAGGGGCTAATGAAGATGAGGCAGCTGTGAGGAAGGGGGGACAGGGGAGGGGGAGAGACCCTGAACCATTCCGTCTGAGCATTGATCTCAGCGTATCCCCCAGAGGCATCTGTGCACGTGTCCCATGGATGCTGGCCCCCCTGTGCTACGGTGCCAGAAGGTGGTGTCCTGCTTGTGTTAGGTCTGTATTCCTGTTCGTGGCTAAAGCTTGGCAGGAGGATTACAACTCAGAGAGAGAGAGAGAGAGAGAGAGAGAGAGAAAGAGAGAGAGAGAGAGGAAGGAAAGGAGGGGAGGGCGGGAGGGAGGAGGAAAGAAAAAGAAAAAGGAAAGAGATATTTCCACTTCATGCCCATTGAGATGCCTACTCTCATAAAAACAAAGCAACAAGTTATGACAAGGATGTGAACTGGAACTCTGTGCCCTGCTGGTGGGAAGGTAAGTGGTGCAGCCACTGTGGGCAGCAGAATGACTCCCCTACGTGAGGTCCCCAGAGGAGTCAGACCCACGGAGACAAAGCAGCTGATGGGGGCCAGGGGCTGGGGGAGAGGTCAGTGTTTATGGGGACAGAGTTTCCGTTTGGGAAGATGAAGTTTGGGAGCTGGACGGTGGTTATGTTTGCACAACAATGTGAATGTACTTAGTGCCACTGAGCGGCACTGGTTAAAAATGGTTAAAATGGTGAATTTTACATTATGTGAGTTTTACTACATGTAAAAATTTTTTTAAAAGAATGACAGGATGAACGAAGAAAGGGAGGGAGGAAGGAAGGAAGGAGGAAGGAAGGAGAGAAGAGCTAGGAGAGGAGTGAGGAAAAATTCCCGAATGGCAAGGGATGGTGAGCCCCGCCCGCCCTCGGCCTCGCGGCCTCCATGCTGCCCTCAGTCGTCATCAAATGCCGCTGTGTCTCATCTGCCAACATCACCCTGCCCTGTCGCCAGGACCCGCTTTCCTCACTGGGTGAGGTGTCCCTCTCTTTTGCCATTTAAAGGAACTTCTGGACCAGGAATCTCTCTTAGTCGCCTCTGTGTCCCTGGATTCTAGCCCAGAGCCAGGCAATGATACACACTTTCCACCTGTTGAAAGCCCCAACTCTCCCACAGACTTGCTGTGTGGCCATGAGCAGGTACCTCGCCCTCTCTGAGCCTCACATACCTGGGCTGTAAGATGCCGTTTGTGTCCTGGGCCTGCCTGGCTTTTGAGGGGCAAGGGATGTGAAAGTATCCAGGCGATGGGCTAAGGGCTCTATACTTGGACGGGACCAGAACCGTCTTGAAGGTCTGTGACATACTGGATCTTATTAATGAGAAATGAGCCAGTAAGGCATTAAGTGGGCACGTCTGGGTCTGTTGCGGTGAGTGTGGGGCTCCTGTTTCCTCTGTAGAGGGAGACCTTGATATCTCTCATCATGATTACCCTGAGCCCACTGCTTTGCAAGGGGCTACACTGCTCCTGATTTTCCACTGTAACCCCCAAGGCCACTGTGAACGTTTTATTTGCCTAATGTCGTTCTGTGACTCAGTAGGGAAATCTGGATTTGAACTCAGGTCCAACTCCAAGTTCTCGAGAGAAGTGCAGGGCCTCTTAGTGTGACATTGGTCCCTGCAGAGCCAAAGCCATCGGCTGCTCCCCACAGGCAGGCCCAGCTCAGCACCAGCCCCCACCCCGCCCGGACAGGGCCACTCTGCACAGACCTTTCTCTCCTGGCCTTGAGCCTTTCCTCTTCATACCTGGAAGAGAGGAGGAGCAGCAGGTCAGACACAGCCCTCCTTCCCCGTCGGCACACCGCCCAGGGAGCTCTGAATGTAAACCAGGGTTCAGGGCAGAAAGTACAGCCGGAGCTGACAGCCTGCTGGCCTTTACATGTTCCCTGCAGCTGCTCTGCAAGCCCCCCAGGGCAGGGAGTATCTGTATTGTTGATGTATTCCAGCATCTGGTGTAGATGCGACTCGGCAGACATCTGGCCTGACCCAGCGATGGAACAGTGCCGTGATAAAACAACACACCCCTCCATTAGGGCAAAGTATTTCCGTAAAGGGCCGGAGAGTAACTATTTTCAGCTTTGCAGGCCAGTCTTGGTTGCGCCAACTCAATTCAGTTGTAGCTTGAAAACAGCCCTAGTCCAGTGGTCGGCAAACCGAGGCTCGTGAGCCACATGCGGCTCTTTGGCCCCTTGAATGTGGCTCTTCCACAAAATATCACGTGCGGGCGCGCACGTACAGTGCAAAGTTGACTTAAAACTTTAAGTAAAGTTTATTAAGTTAATTTTAGGGAACGTTGTGGAGTGAAAGAAGATGTAGTGACGAGGATTGAGAAAGGTATGTTGAGATGGTTTGGACATATAGAGAGGATGAACGAAAGGAGATAGACGAAACAAGTATACAAGACGAGTGTGGATGGGAGAGTTGGAAGGGGTCGACCTCAGTGAACGGACCTCAATCAGATTGAGGACATTTTTAGCAAAGGCCAGCTTAGGAGTACCCTAAGTAAGTTAATAACAATGTACCTACCTATATAGTTTAAGTTTAAAAAATTTGGCTCTCAAAAGAAATTTCAATCCTTGTACTGTTGATATTTGGCTCTGTTGACTAATGAGTTTGCCGACCACTGCCCTAGACCATCTGTTAACAAGTGGGTGTGGCTGTGTGCCGATAAAACTTTATTTATAAAACCAAGCTGCGGGCTGTGGCTTGCTGGCCCGGCCCCGCACTAGGTCCCCAGGCCCACTGTACTTCCTAATTTCACACATGTTTGTTTCACTGATGCCCTCCGTCCTGCTGCTCTCCCGCTCACGTGCGGTTTTGGGCAGCTGAGTGGGAACCTGAGGAGCCGGGGGGCCTTGAGGATGCAGGAGGGGCACTCACAGGGCATGGGGACACTCACTGTAGCACGCAGTCTGGGATCTGCACATGCTCCATGGGGATGAGCTGCTCCAGCTCTTCCAAGCTGTGCACATACTGGATCTTGTTGATGAATTTGACGCTGCCAGGAGGAGGAGACGATGTGGTTACCCAGAGCCAGAAGGAGCGATGGCAGACAGAAGGAGGGTGGCACGCATAACCCAACTCGAGGAGGCCCTAAGCACTACGCTCAAATCTCCCTCCCCACCCAGTGCCAGGCTCCACCCTCTACCCTAGTGGGGTGGACAGAGCAAGGCCTGAGGGCTCCCTGGCAAGAGGAGAGAGGTCCCGGGCCCGATCCCCACTAAGCATTTGTTTAAAGGAAGCAAAGAGGCAAGAGGTTCTAACAGACTAAGTATCCTCTTCATCCACCTAAGAATTGCTCCTCTGCGTTCATTCTCCCAGGGATGCTTTCCTGGCGCTCTGGCCCCTGCTGGGGACAACACCAGTCATCATCGGGGCACGGAAAGGCACACGTGGGGCTGCTGATTCACCCTCCATTCTTTCGGGATGAATGGCTTCTTCCCGTCCAAGCCCGGACTCAGGCTGTCGGGACCAGGCTGTGCTTGGTCACCAGCACGCTGCTTTGAACTCACGGTTATTAAAAAAAAAATTTTTAAAACTTAAATCTAGTCTTGGTGATATGGAAAATACACTTTTTTCCAGGGAAAAGAAAAATTTTTAACAATGAGAAATGTAAGGCCAAGAGAATACAACAGCACAACAAAGAAGAAAACAGCCCCCAGCCGGTGTGGCTCAGTGGCCAGAGCGTCAGCCTGCGGACTGAAGGGTCCCGGGTTGGATTCTGGTCAAGGGCACATGCCAGGGTTGTGGGCTCAATCCCTGGTGGGGGGTGTGCAGGAGGCAGCCATCAATGATTCTCTCTCATCATTGGTGGTTCTATCTCTTTCTCTCCCTTCCTCGCTGAAATCAATAAAAAAAATATTTTTAAAAAGTTTGCTAAATAAAAAAATAATAAATTTAATAATTAAAAATAAACAGAAGAAAATAAGTAATAATAAAAAAGGAAAGTTATGCTCTGGCTGGTTTGGCTCAGTGGATAGAGGACTGAAAGGTCCCAGGTTCGAATTTGATCAAGGGCACATGCCTGGGTTGCGGGCTCGATCTCCAGTAGGGGGCGTGCAGGAGGCAGCCAATCAATGATTCTCTCTCACCATTGATGTTTCTCTCTCTCTCTCCCTCTCCCTTCCTCTCTGAAATCAATAAAAACATGTTTGTTTGTTTTTTTAAAAAAGGAAAGATACAGCGAAACGTCTACAAGAGTGTCAAGAAGATTTATATCTATTTTTAGAGATTAGACAAAAATTCAGCTCAAGCTCTCTGGCATTCAGCGATGAGTTCTGCAGCTCACAGTGCCTACAAGGGACAAATAAAGCAGTTTCTTCGCAGAGGCCAGCGGGAACTGATTGGGAAAGACAGAGTTTTCCCATGGGCAGTCACAAAGCAGCCGTGTGTACTGGAATGAACAACGCCCACTGCTTTCGTGCAGGTCAAATGCATTTTTTTTTTAATTAAAAAAATTATTCTCACCGCACGAGGCCTCCCTCCAGCGGGTGTGACAGAGGTTAAGGGTGAACAGGTAGAGAGCGAGTCTCAGACCCGGCAGGAATCCTGTCCCCACCGGTCTCACCGGGTCGTCCACTCTGTGCCTGAATATCCCGGGCTCCGCAGGCTCAGGGCGGGCTGACTGGATTTGTTAGGAAGGATTTCTTTGTGGTGCTCAGAGCCAACACCTGCTGCTCTGAGTACCGGTCTATAAATACAGGCAAAACTTACGTCATGAGGGTGTGGTCACACCCACCATGCCCATCACTGGAAACAGATACCCCTATCTCTGCTGTGATTTCTGCCTGTGAGCTGAGCTTTCTGACTCATGTTGGGGCGGGAGGAGGGGGGGGGGGCGCTGTCACGAGGGAGAATTCCAGGTCAGTGGCAGCACATCCCCAACCTTCGATTAGCATGGAACACACGGGGGTTTTCTTGGAGATACAATCACAGAACCTCGGGGTTGGACTGCAGGTCAGAATTGGCTTCCATTTTCCTCAGCTTTTCTGTTACAGATTTTTAAAATTGACTTTTAGAGAGAGAGGAAGGAAGAGGGAGAGAGAATCAATGTGAGAGTACAGATTGGCTGCCTCCTGCACGCCCTTCTGGGGATCGAGCCCGAAGCCCAGGCCCTGACCGGGAATCGAGCCTGCAACCTTGTAGTGCCCCAGATCATGTCCAACCAACGGGGCCACACTGGCCAGGGCCACTTTCCTCAGCTTTCAAAAGAAGTGCATTTTCCTCCCCTCTCCCCTCTTCTTTCTTTGAAAGCTCAAAACAAGATCCTCACAATTTGCCATGGGAATAGCAACCAAGAGTGAGGGAATGGTCTGCCTTGGGTGATGGGATATTGAGGCCAGAACGCCATTCTGTTAGGCCGACGTGCGTGTTCACCGTTCTGCCCAGTGGGTTCATCATGAGCACAAAGGATCCATAGTTAGTGCATTATTCGCCTGCTTTCACTATTACGAGTCCTTGAGCACAGAGCGCCTGAAGTCGCCTCCTTGCAAATCCTTCAAGGCAAAGTATGGGCCCGACTCTTTTATTTATTTTTTTTAATTTCAGAGGGGAAGAGGAAGAGAGAGAGAGAGAGAGATAGAAACATCCACGATGAGAGGGAATCATGGATCGGCTGCCTCCTGCACGCCTCACACTGGGGATGGAGCCCACAACCTGGCCTTGTGCCCTGACCAGGAATCGAACCGTGACCTCCTGGTTCCTAGGTCCACGCTCAACCACTGAGCCACGCTGGCTGGGCTGGGCCTGACTCTGAAACGCATCACAGATTCTTAGTTGGGAATGTGGAAATGAAGAAGGATCTTGACTCAGTTCAGTGTTTGGCATGATATTTAAGTTAAATGTACACTCAGTTTGTTTGTGATTAACTAGGGCATGTAAATTTGGGTTTTCCTTGCTCTGTTTTTCCAGGTGCTTCTATATTGTGCAGCAGAGGGCGAACCTAGCAGGCTTTGGAGGACCCAAACCCCTGCACATTGCAAGGAAAGAGCTGGCTCTTGGTACTCGTGGGAGATCACCTGTAAGCTCAGAATTGTCCTGCCTGGTAAGAGTGTCTTAGGTGACCTGGGGCCTCAAAGCCTGCCGTGTAGTCTATGCTAACGGTGTGGTTTAGGGTGGGGGCCTTGAGCCACGTAATGTCAATTTGATCTCTGGAGTCGCTGAAGACCGAGTAGGTTCGGGCACCCGGTGCTCCGTTCCCGTGTGGCTGAGCCCCGGACACCAGGGTGAGCTTCCTAGTTGTCACATGTGCTTGCTGGGAGAATCAGGGCTTTTGGCACAACCGGGAGGGGCTCCCTGGAAGCTCATTTCCGGTTTCTCCTAGACTCCCGTGTGCACCCGTTTCCTTTGCCAATTTTAATCTTCATCTGTTTGCAGTAATAAAGCGGAACCATGGGTATAGCAGCTTCTCTGAGTCCTGTGAGTCCTTTTGGTAAATCATCGATCCCAAGAGGGGGCGTTTCACGTGTTGGTTCATTGAATGATTGGCCAGGAGTAGGTCAGACCCTCTTGGCATCCTAATGGCTCCCCCACAAATTCTGGAGTGAACGGAGCTGGGTTCCCTCCTGGGGAGTGTGGTGGGCTAGTGACCTTGCTGTGTGAGTCTGGGTGAGTTCCTGGACCTTTCTGAGCCTCAGTTTACTCATCCCTGAAATGTACACGATGACACCAGCGTCTCAGGGTTAAATGGTAAGAGGTATCCACCATTCAATATGGGAGAGCTGATTATTATTTCTCTCGCGTTTGTCGCTTAATAACAATACCTGTGATTGAAAAGTTTTTAAATTAATAATACCTATTTAGCATAGAGAAGTTGGGAAATGCAGATTAAAAATAAAAGACACAACCCATGCGGGATCTGGACACAGGTTACAGCCTCACCTGATGAAAGGCCGGGAGATGGCCAGCACAGTGCGGATGAACCAGGACGGGTGGACGATGATTAAGGACTTCAGGTTCTTCCGTAACCTGCGTGGGAAGGCAGAAGCAGCAAGATGGGCTCCTGGGGCAGGCCCTGGGAAGGGAGGGGCTGCCTCCTCCGCCCTCCCTGGGGGCACCACCACGTTACAGGGAGAAGGCAGAGTCTCTGAAAGCTAAGCCCCTTGGCGGAGTTTGCAAGTGGCGGAGCTGTCTCTCTCCTAAATTAGAGTCTGAGCAATTTTCATTGGTCATGCTGAATTGCATCCCCCCTTCTCCCCCCAAATCCATAACTTCTGGGTCCCGAGAAGGGGACACTATTTGGAAAACAGGGTCTTTGCAGATGCAACGATTTCAGGTGAGGTCAGACCAGAGCAGGGTGGGCCTCTAATACATGATGAGTGGCGTCCTTGTGAAAAGAGGAAATTGAAGACACAGACGCACACTCAGGGAGATGCCATGTGGAGATGAAGGTAGAGACTGGGGTGATTCATCTACAAACCAAGGGGCACCAAGGCTTGCCGGCGACCACTAGAAGCTGGGGGAGCACGGAGCAGATGCTCCCTCAGGGCCCCAGAGTCTCCCTCTGGAACCAGCCCTGCTCGGGTCCCCTTGCACCGGAGGCGGGCCCCGCCCCTCCCCCTCACCTTCTATCGATCATCTGGTAGCACTTCTTCAGCCAGCTGATGCCTGGCATCCTCCGCCGGGGGGTGGCACCGTTCAGGTACACGATCATGTAATCCTCTGCCACCAGGAGTTCCAAACTGCTGATGACGTACCTGGTCACAGGGCACGGAGGACAGGGGACCCCGTGAGAGCGATCCTGAGTTAGAAAGCCCCAGGTCCTGGGGCTGGACACCTGTGGCACCTGCTCCCTTTGCCACCCCCGGCCCCAGCTGCGCCAGCCACACTCCAGGGGGTGTGTGTGTGTGGATGTGATTAACACCAGCCCACCCCAAATTTGTGTCCGTGAGTATAATGATCACAGTAGTTACTATTTAATTGAGCACTTACTATGTGCCATGCTTTATACGCATGACTTCACTGATATGCATTATCTCCACTAATTCTGGGAATGGATCTCAATGGCCCCAGATACAGCTGGGGAACAGGCACCCACCGTGGGTAGCTCACGGCACCAGATGTTAGGGACCTGGGGTCCCTCCTGGCTCTATCTCTCTCTGAGGGATTTCAGAAAAATCCTTTCCTCTCTCGTAGCCTCTCCTTTCCCATCTGTAATTGGGAGACTGGGTTCCCTGGTCTCTCAGGCCACTTCCCATGCTGACCTCCCACAGGTACCTCCTCATCCTCCAGCCCAGCTGGCACCCAAGCCCTGCTGTGTAAGAAGGGAATCTTCATAATAACGATAATGAGTGATCATGACTTACAGAGCTCTTACTGTCATCTGCCCGGTGCTTTGTATGTGTTACCTGGCTCCGTCACAACAAAACGCTACCTGTGTGTCCTTGGGCGAGTGACTTACTGTCTGTGTCTCGGACTCTGCCCCTGTCGAATGGGAGGTGCCCACCCCACAGGGTTATGGAGAGGATGGAGTGCGTCATCAGGGACGCAGCTCGCAGCCTCGTGGCTGCCGCGTAGTGAACACTCAATACATGACAGCGACGCTGACGATCATGGTTGCACCGATGAGGCCCAGTGGGTGAGCAGGGAACGCAGATCCGGGTCTGCTGGTGGCCCAGCCCCTGCCTGGTACCAGGCAGAGCCCCCTCCCAACGTGGTTCGCACAGCCTGGTCCAGCCCACTGCCGGGCCCTCAGGAATGTCGGTGGCGGGGGTGCAGCCGGCGGCCACTTACAGGAAGAGGTGCTCCATGAGGTAGTGGTAGTCGGGAGAGCTGCTGTCTGGGAGGAAGCAGGCGGCGAAGACGATGATGGCGCTGAGACCTTCACCATAGTACCCTGGGGAGAGGCCGCCAGTGAGCGCCGGGCAGAGACGGGCAGAGCCCTCGCTGAGCTCTAAGCTCTGAGCCGCCCCAGGCCCCTGACCTGTCCTGCCTTTGGTCGGGGACGCCAGCCATCCTCCTAGGCACCCCCAATGTGCACCCGGCATCCATGGCTCATCCTCATGCAAGTTCCACCCCCACCCACCCAGAGACGAGAGCTTAGCATCCCCGTGGCTCCTGAAGAGGCTGGGGTTCAGACAGGGCCACTGAGGGGGCTCCAGTTGCCCAGCTGGAGTCAGGAGGGGGCCCCAGGGGTGTGGCCTCACCTCCGTGGGTCACCACCCTCATGTAGGGCCGGATCATGTGCAGGTCAATGCGATGCTCTTGTTCTCCGATGATCACTGTCCGCCACAGGCGCCCGTTGGCGGCACTGCCGTCCTCAGCCGTGCTGTCCCCGAACAGATCCGCGCTGGCCCCCGGCATGTTCTTGGCAGCGGCCACGGGCGTGTCATCTGGAAGGGACGCCTGAGTTTGATGTCTCGTCCCAGCCTCTCCCAGCTCCCTCTGCTGCCCATGGCCGCAGAGCCCCCACCTCTCTCCCCAGGCCACAGGCAAAACACTTGTCCTCTACTTCACTCACCAACAGCGTTAGCCTGAGGTGGCTGGGAAAACGAGGGACCTGGTCGTCAGAAAGTCACACCCAAATAACTTTCTTTCGAGCCACGGCACACAGGAATGTGCCCAGGGTGGGTGTCAGGCCGTCAGCCCGGGGAGAGCTCATTTCTGTGAACGGCCTGCTGTGTGACCTGGCACGCCTTCTTTCCCTCTCTGGGCATCGTCCCTGCTCAGCCACTCTTAAAACACCCACCTCGTTCCCACCTCTCGCCCTGCAGGCCTCCTGCCTCAGGAAGTGACTCGGCCCCCACCAACCCCCGGCATCACCACTGGCTCCTTCCTCCCCTTTATATTCCACACCCACCCAGCAGGTTCTGCGGCTCTGATTCCATCCGGCTCTGATTCTATTCCTGTGGCCACCGCCATCGCAGTCTTTCTGACCTGACCTGTGCTTTTGTCTTGAGATGTCAGATCAACTAACATCCCCCCAGCGAGACCTGCCCTGACCACCCTTCCAAAGGAGTCCCCCACACCCAGCTCCCCCAGCTCAAGGGGTCTCACCCTGAGCATTTAGGGTATTTGGGCCTGGATCATTCTCTGGGGGCGGGGGGAGGGCTGTCCTGGGCACTGTGGGGTGTTGAGCAGCACCCCTGGTCTCCACAGATGTCACCAAACATTGCCCAGTGTTCTTTGGGGGACAGAATCGCCCCTCAGGTGAGACCCTGCCCCAGGCCTTCACCTCCCCTAAGGTGCTCACAGCACTGATGACCAGCTGCTTGACCTCAGACTCCTTTCTTTCATTACCTAGTGTCTGTCTCTGACCAGTGTGCGTGCAGGCGGGCACCCTCTCTTCCTGCCGTATTCCCTCCACACCCCACGACACAGGTGAGACCTGCTCCTGAGTAAATGCCCCACAAACACGCGTGGGGTCAGCCGGAGGCACTTTCTTTTGGTCTCCGTCAGCTTTGAGAACCATGTTCCCCCGGAAAAACCCAAGTTTGCAAGAAAAACATGCATGGAGTTGCAGGGGCAGGAGGATCTGGGGTGCCCCGTGAGCCCCAAGTTGGGGAACCTGCCCTACCCGAGCCTGCAGGGATGGAGGAATTGCTCTACCAAGCTGGCCCCGGAAGCCAGTAGGGCTGCTGAGTGCGACCGGGGGCCAGGCAGGTGCCGTGGGCAAACCCCGAGCTCACTCACCTTCCCACTCCAGCTCATTGCCGTTCCCCAGGAACTCCAGCGAGTCCGTCTCATCGGGGGTCTCGATGTCATCCACGTTGATGTCCAGGTCATCGGGGGTGTCCAAGAAGTCGTCCGACAGCAGGGAGCCCTCGCTCTGGTCCAGGGAGATGTTGATCTCCGGGGCCACCAGCGTCTTTCGCTTGCGGTGGGCTCCGTTGAAGTTCAGCGTGTTGGGAGGGGCTGTGGGGAAACAGGAAAACAGGAACAAAACAAAAAACAGGTGCTTTTTCTTTCTTTCTCCTCCTCTCCACTTCCTGACCCGGTGGGAGCTGCACCCCATTGTGTGGTAGGCTCACTCCCTATATTTAGTAAATGAGAAACTGGAAGCACAGAGAGGTTGAGTAACCAGCTCAAGGACACTCAGCAGCACCGCTGTGCCGACTTCGTGACGGTGCCCACATGTCTCCTGCCCACCACAGCTGCTTTCCTTGCAGGCCTCAGAGCAGGACCACCCCCTTTCCTGGCGTGCCACTCAGGAGTCACAGCCGCTGGCATGTCTACAGTCTCGGGCAGAGCACCCCTTCCTGCACGGGTGGAAACTCACAGGACGTGTCTTCTGCTGGGCTGCCAAGCGCGTCCATCCCCGTCTCTTCCCGGAGTGGCCTGGGAACCCAGCCAGGAGGGGCATCGATCACCAGGCACCGAAAATCCAGCAACCGGAGCAGGGAGTGCAGACAACAACAACAACAACACCCGTTTAGCTCTGGGAAGCGTTGGCACAAAACACATCTGTGCATTAGCACAGAAAATCAGAGCGCCCGGTGCCGGAGGGCTCCCTGCAGAGAACAGAATGGATATTGTCTTTCCATTAGGGAAAGCCAAAGCTGAGAGAGAGGGAGGGTCTCGTCCGGGGTCACACGGTTTTACACGCTCTGGGATATAAGCCACACTCTTCATGGGGTGGCTGCAGAGCTTAGATGCAGCAAGAAGTTTTCCAACGGACATGGCAGTCAACCGGAAGCGCTCTCCATGGCCAACGCTGGGGCAGTTATTCGGATTGTAAGCCAAAGAGTAAAATAAAGTGTCCATGAGACCATATGGGTCTAAAGAAATGACTGGTTAAATAAATATAGGGGAGGAGACAACTTATCTGCACAGAAAAATTCCAAATAATGTATGTAGATACTCTGCCCTCAGGAGATGGAGAATAGCTCCCTGCGCTTTACTGTGGGCTGGACAGAGTGAGTTCTTTCCCAAGAGGACAGCATGAGAAGGGCACAGAGGGACTTTGCAGTGGAGAAACCTGACCCACACCCTCAGGCAGGGGCTCAGCTCAACGTCAACAGTGGTAAGACTTGCTGACATGTGACCCTGGTTATGAGGGGACGAAAGGGCCCTTCACTGTGGGGTCTTCCTCTCAGAACCCATCACCCTGGTCTAGTCATGAGAAAAACACCAGACAAACCCCCAATTTAGGTATATTTTACAAAATCCCTGACCCGTCCTCCTCAAAACCTGTCAAAGTCACCCCAAACCAGGAAAGTCTGAGAAAATGTCACAGCCCAGAGGGGCCTATGGAGATGTGAGGACTGAATGTTACCTGGGATCCTGATGGGCTTCTGGGCAGAGAAAGGATATTAGGAGAAAAGGACTATGGATCTGAATAAACTGTGGACTTAAGTCATGAATCATGTATCAACGCTGGTCCATTCATTGTAACAAAAGTACCAGCCTGATTTAAATTGTTAATCATAGGAGGAGCTGGGTGTGGGGTATATGGAACCCTTCTGTACTACTGGTGCAACTTTTCTGGAAATAGAAAACTTCTAAAAGGTATTTATGCCGTTTTATTGACTAGCCTTCCGATGCTGTACTGTACATCCCTATGACTATTTGTAAGTACCAGTATGTACTTCTCAATACCTTCCCCCTTTTCACCCAGCCCCCCACCCAATCCCCCTCTGGCACCCATCAGTCTGTTCTCTGTATCTATGAGTCTGTTTCTGTTTTATTTATTCCTTTATATTGTTCATTAGATTCCACATACAAGTGAAATCGCATGGTATCTGTCTTTTTCTGACGGACTTCTTTCACTTGGCGTCATATCCTCTAGGTCCATCCATGCTGTCACAAATGATAAGATTTCATTCTTTCTTATGGCCAAGTAATATTCCATTATAGACACATGTACCACTACTTTTTTATCTGCTTGTCTGTTAATGGCCCCTTAAATTGCTTCCATACCTTGGCTACTGTAAATAATGCTGTAACGAACATAGGAGTGCATATATTCTTTCCAATTCCTGTTTTGGGTTTCTTCAGATACAGACCCAGAAGTGGAATCGCTGGGCCACCAGGCAGTTCTACTTTTAGTTTATTGAGGGCCCTCCATTCTGTTTCCCATAGTGGCTGCACCAATATGCATTCTCACCAACAGTGCACAGGGGTTCCCTTTTCTCCCCGTCCTTGCCAAGACTTGTTGTTTGCTGTTTTATTGGTGATAGCCATTCTGACAGGTGTGAGGTGATACTTCATTGTGATTTTAATTTGCATTTCGCTGATTAGTGATGTTGAGCATCTTTTCGTTTGTCTATTGGCCATCTGTATGTCCTTTTTGGAGACGTGTCAATTCAGGTCCCTTACCTATTTTTTAATGAGGTTGTTTGTTTTTTGGTGTTGAGCTGTATGAAGGTTTTTTTAAAAATAAATTTTGGGCCAAACCGGTTTGGCTCAGTGGATAGAGCGTCGGCCTGCGGACTCAGGGGTCCCAGGTTCGATTCCGGTCAAGGGCATGTACCTTGGTTGCAGGCACATCCCCACTGGGGCGTGCAGGAGGCAGCTGATTGATCTCTCTCGATCAATGTTTCTGGCTCTCTATCCCTCTCCCTTCTTCTC
>NW_005871781.1:362295-376887 GCF_000147115.1 Myotis lucifugus | reverse complement strand
TAACCCTAAACCCTAACCCTAACCCTAACCCTAAAACCCTAACCCTAACCCTAACCCTAACCCTAACCCTAACCCTGACCCTGACCCTGACCCTGACCCTAACCCTTACCCTAACCCTAACCCTGACCCTGACCCTGACCCTGACCCTGACCCTGACCCTGACCCTAACCCTGACCCTAACCCTTGACCCTAAACCCTGACCCTCACCCTCACCCTGACCCTCACCCTAACCCTAACCCTCCCCCCCTCCCTATGCTATGCCTCTGCAACACTCATCTAACCTGAATAGGGATTGAAAGTGTTAGCAGGAAGAGAATGATGATGAGCAACGCCAAGCAGGCAACATTTGTGAGCACGACCCCTGGCCGTACCTTAAAGGAATGGCGGAGCACACAGGCAAGGAAGGCGAAGCGCAGCAAGGGCAACAACAGCAGGCACCGTCAATGGGCCCCACCATGAGCACAGCAAGCTGGCAAGGCCTTCCCAGAAACGGAAGCGCACAGCAAATGCAGCAAACCATGGGAACAGCACACTTCAAGCAACAGGAAGGCAATGCACGAAATGCAGCACAGCAAAGCAAGGAAAGTCCTGGAAGGGGCGAAGGAGGAAAAACAGGAAGCGAAGACAGCGAACCCTGAGGAACCTAACACTGCGAAGGAATCCTTGAAGACGAGGTGAGTGGCATGACAGCATCACAACAAAGGGCCACAATTGCTCCTGACCAGCAGCATAAGGCAGGCACCGTGGGTCTCATCACCGCGCGCACACACACAGGGTGCCAAGGAGAAGAGCGCAAGGCCAGACCAACCCAGCTATTCTGTAAAATGGAATCAGAGCACATGCATGCACACATGCCACGCACCATCCGCACAATGCAGACAATACCGGACAGCCATTCCCACACGCCAAGGACGCTTGCAGTGGAAGGCAGGACGCATGCACCATTGTGCAGCAAGCTCTGAGAAGAGTCATTGGGCCATTCCCACACAGAAAGTTCCCTTCAAAGAAGAAGTGCAGGAATCAGACGTACCTCAGTCAGCAAAAGGAAGATGATGGGGACACCTGCTCCTGGCACACAGAGAATGCCTTGGAGAAATTCCTTACCCCATGAAACGAACAGGGAAAACCCTGACAGGAGCAGCAACAAGAAGCAAGAGCGGGTAACAGAAGGCAGAGGCACAGACAAATCTGACTCACACTGTCCCAGTGAGTGGGCACAAGCAGAAGCCCTGTAATGCCCCCCCCCTACAATCCAAGCACAGCTACCCCTGTAGCTTCACACAGGCAGGAAAGGACGGGGGAAACTGTAGGCCTGTGTGCAAGACCCAGGGAAAGGGAGCTGGTGGAGCACAGAGCTCACATACATGCCACACAAACCTATGCATCAGCAGTACAACCATGCACCTACCAGTACATGTGCACGACGTTCCCGATCAACAGGCAAGCACACACGACCAGCAAGGGGAGCAAGCACCATGTGGTGGATGACGTCATCGTGGAACAAAGACGGAAAGGCAGCCACGCCCATGTTGTAAAGCCCAGCAGCTTAGCATAGAAGGCGCTCTTCAGAGGTACTCCAGGGAGCGATCACATAGGCAGGGATCACGCATTTCAGCAGCCATCGCGCATTAGTGCCGTACCTGAATCACAGCAGGCAACCACGGAGTCGGTACTGTCCTGCAAAACACTCACTACCACAGCTCACTGCCCTGCAGACAGGTGGCATCAACCGCATGTTCACTTCCAAGTGCTTGAACACATTGCAGGCAGATCACATGGGGCTGGGCCCAGGGAGTCTCTGGCACTGCATAAAGATCTTTGCATGGAAATTGTTAAGGCTCTCTGCGAGCTAGGTAAGTGACAGCAAATGGTCTGGTCTGGGGTGGAAGGCATCTTTGGCAATGCCCATGAAAATGGGAGCCTGACGCAGAAAGCACAGAGGCTGTGAACGGAACCCTCTGGCATGGCTCAGCTGCTGCCATGACCTGTGCATGGCAGCCTGCAGGACTTCCATGGACGGGCCAAGAACCCATATTGCATGCACCATCTCCTCAACACATCAGTCACAATCCACATTCAACCGAGCAGACATGAGAAGAAGAAGAGCACTGCACAAGGCTCCACTGTGAAGAATGGCAAAGTGACCTTGGGCTTTGCTCGAGCACAAATGGTGCACGAGCAGCAGAGGGCATCTTCTCACTGTGAGAAAGCAATCGCACTGCCACAGGGAAACAACACAGACAACCATGAATGCTGACTCCGGACCCACCCTGCAGCCTACAGGCCATGGTGCATTGCCATGGCAAGGGCACCGTACGGCATGGCTCAGCGCACACAGGGCAGGAAAGGAGAGGAGCCGGCACGGGAACGAGCACAGGGGGAGCAACCCCTGAGCCAGTACAGGAGCCAAGCCATTGCCACACATTGGTGACGCGCATGACCAAAGATGGCCAAGCACAGGGAGAACAGAGGGTCACCCAAAATCTCTGACACACAAGAGACAGCAGCAACCCATTGGAGCTGAAACAGACACACCTCCCATGACATGCCATTGATCAGGATATCACTGCATGCCCTAGAAAAGGCACACGTAACACAGCCCACAAGCGCCTACGTGAATCTGCTGGGCAATGCGACACACCACACCCAGCAATTCCCCTGGAAACCCGGGGGACCACGTGACCCACGTACCTGGAAGCACCCGATGGAAGGCAGCCCTGCAGAGGCAGACCTGGGAACGGCTGCGCCGCAACCAGCTGTGTTCGGAGGCCGAGGATTAAAGCAGCAACCTGCCCTTGCCACGCAGAAATAGTGACTGAGGAGCCCAAATGCCAAGGGGTCCACCCTTCTTATGGTCCTTCTTTCCCCCACAGCACGAGAGAAGAACCCACCCTCAGAGCAGCGGAAGCACCCACCCCAAAATAGTCAGTTCAGGGATGCAGAGACTGACACAAGTGCTTCTTGGAAATCTGGGCCATGATCAAGGGGGGAGGGGGGCGTGGCTGGCCTGCCAAGCACACAGTCACAGGAGGGAGGAGGGAGGAGGCAGGCCCATCCATCCCTCACGGAACGCACAGAGGGCCAGCTCATTGTCAAGGGCCTGCCAAGTGGGAATCCTATTGGGCCTCATGCCTGTGAACACCTTGAGCACATAATAGTAGCAGTGGGGCTGCCAATGGTTTTCCCAAAGCGCCTACAGGAGTCATGGCGGACATGCTTCTGGCCATGAACACCTTTCTGCCTCAAAAGGAAGCACCAATGCCATTTTGGGAACCCCCAGTCTGCGGACTCCCCAGAAACAGTAACAGTGGTGGAAGCATTGGAAAGGACCAACCGCTCAGCATCCAGGAACACACCATGGCATGCAGCCATGCCATAAACACCACGCAGACCTCGCTAAGAGAAACGATGGCATTGAATGCTGGACTCGGTGGGACAGTGCTTGCTCTTGGAGGGGATCGTAGGCAATGCTTCAGCATGGCACCGCATGGTAAGAGAACAAGCACGGCACCGATGAGCTGAAGGCACTGCAACGTTTGGGGGCATACATGGCACTTGCATCTGGCAGCAAATTTGAGATGAAGGGATTCTGCTGGCATTGGACGACTGCTAAGAGTGGGAGACGGCATAGCCGATGACAGCTCTCATCTGGGAATGGATGGATGCCATGACTACACCCTGCAAGAAGCCTTGTAGTGGACCTGTCAGCTACGCTGCCTTTGGGAACACTGCTGTGACAGGCATCATTGCAAATGCAATGGAAAGCCCAAATATCCTGTGCAAAGACTGAGCACAACCAAAGAATAAATTAGCAATCCTTACACATGCTCCATGGAGATTTTCACAAGTACTGGAATGATGTCACATATGGCAAAGCCCAAGTCTTTACCCATCCCGGTCAGAACACTCAGTAAGCAAGGTAGGAGTGCTTTGATGTGCCCAGTCAGGAAGGCCACATTGTTTCAGCATACAGTGTCAGAAAGGGGAAATGGCCCATGGAATCGACCCATGCTGCTACTCTCAGGAATGGCACGCCGCACAATAGATTGCACAGTATGCGCTGTCACCATGGCCTTGGAAATTGTCAATGGAAAATGGGCTCTCTTTGGTGGCATGGGATGACTTTTCAAGGGACTAGGAGGCACCGGCCCCAAAAAGGAGGCCTTAGCAGTGACTGAAGAAGTGAAGGCGAGAATGATTCCAAGACAGGGCTTGTCCCCATGCAACAGTAGCCTCCCATTCCAATGGGTGCAGGCACACTCTGCAGCAATACCATGATTTGTGAGGACCATGAAGACATCACCAGGGCCAAACTCTAGGAGAACATGGACCTTCCTAACGTAACACACTCCACCTGCACACAGGGTGAGCTGCAAGCTTGCTCCTCTCGAGCCTCAACAGCACGCGACATCAAAGACAACAATGCAAGTACTGCTGCATCACAAGGGAAATGAGGCAAGCACCATGAGAGCGCTGTCACTGCTCGTGTGAAATACAGGCAGACAGCATCATCACGGCAAGCAGTCTAGCAACCATGGACAGCAGCACTGCTGTGCAGACACAATACTTCCTTTGCAGGGCTTCAGCCGTGCTTCCAGTGCTGCAATTCGATGCTTCTGGGCTTGCAACATTTTTTGCCACTGCACATCTTGTGAGCAGGCTCACATCTCCCTTTCATGCACACAGCAGCAATCACCTTGCATCCACCATGAGCTGCCATGGAAACAGCAAGCAGCGGCATGCACACATCTCTGGCAAGGAACCGTAGTTCAATGCTCACAAATGCCATGCACAGGGCCAGCAAGCGAGCAGACAGGACAGCTGAGCACAATGGGAAGTGGGGGAGAACCCCCACAGGGGAAACATAAGGGGAAATTGTCGACTGTGGAAGCTGCAACACACACAGGCAGCAGGACATGTCATGGAACAGAAGGTAAGTTCATGACACGGGAAACACATATCTGTCCAGCAGCATGAAGAAGCATGTGGGAAACCCATCATGCATTCTACTGCACATGCTGATGGCAACATCACCAGCATGGTGACTGTCATTCTAGGAGCACAGGGCAAGGAACACATACACACTGTCCTCCTAAGCACAGCAATGACCTCGGAAGAACTTCGCCGTAAGTACTGCCCAGGCCACCACTATAATGGACCCTGTCGCATCATCAGTGTGACTGGACTCATCGTACCAGGAACATGAAGGCACAACACACACAGGATCATGGCAGACAGATACACAGCAGCCACCAGACATTCGCGGCCGCAACGCACAACACAATGCTGCCAGTTCTGGGAAGCACACAAAATGTTTCGAGGGGCAGGAGCACATGCGTGGGCCAACACAAAACCAACAAGCAAACAGCTCCTACCACGACAGCACACACAACAAGCAGTAAGGCAGCAGGCCAACCTGAAAATGCAGCAGCACAGGACACAGCACAGCACAGGACAGAGCAGAGACTGAACGACACTGGCAGCACTCACCTTTCCTGGAAGAAGGTGGGAAGCCATTGACTGCGGTGGATGACAGACGTCGCCGTGTCCCAGGGAGCAATGCCGCAGAGCTGCCGTCACACATCCCTGCAGAGAATTGGAAATTCAGTGAGTGATGGAACTGCGTCATGAAGGGATTCCCCGCAACGCACCTCAGAGCCACCATGGAGGAAATCGACAAGCAGAATGCAGCTACATAACAGCCCACGGCAACAACACACAGGCAGGAAATAAAGGATGTGACTCGCACGACAGGGAAGACAGCAGAAGGAAGGGGCACCACATCAGGCCACAGTCAAGCAGCACAAACACACAGACAGCAATCCCCACACACAAACAGCACAGCAGCTACAGCGTGCTAAGTAAAGGCCCACATTCCAAAATCAAACCCCAGTCAATCAGAAGGACAGAGAGAAGACTGGCAAGGTCTGCAGGCAGCCACAGCAAGGCTCCAAAGAAGCAGCAGTCTCAACAGCACATCTCAGTGACCGAGACCAATATTGAGAAGCAGACTCACAGCGAGGGGGCATGCTTAAACAGTGCTTGGCACACAATGGAAGAGACGGACAAGAGCATCACTACCAAACACAAAGTCGACACCTGGGCCTCTCTCATGTCTCCCTGTGTCTCCCTGCTTCTCTGTATGCCCCTCTGCCTCTCTCTACCTGTCTCCCTCTCTCTGCTCCCTCTCTCTCCCTCCCTCCCTCCCTCCCTCCACACCTACCTCCAAACCTCCCCCAAAACCTCGAAGCCTCCAAGCCTGCATTCCCCCCAACCCACCCTAACCCACACAGGAAGCACCATCAGGGCACGGGAAAAGCGAGCACAGAAGACACGGGAAAGGACATATAGCAACCGTGATGGAGCGCCACACAATCACATACATCAGATGCGCACATGCAAGCACAGAAGCGTCATGAGGGGAAAGCTGCCAACAGTGCAGGAGCCAGCAACAGACAGTGAGCAATTGCCTGAAGACATGGCGAGGAACAAAGCAGTGAAGAGGAAGCAATCCTTGGCAACAGAAAGCAGCACGGAAGTACAAGTGCACCGCAGGGAACACAGTGAAACAGTCAACAGGTGCAAGGAAGACTCCACGGTGCACGCAGCCATTCTGCCAGCACACTGTGAGGGCAGCTACACCAAGCAAGCCTTCCCAGGAGGCAATACAGCGAAGGTCGGACCTCGGGGAAACACACAAGGGGGGGCAGCAGGGAAGCACACGCATTCAAATAAGAGCGAGCTCTCCACGGTAGCTGCCCACGGTGTAAAAGGTGCCCGCAGAGAAAATACAAGGCAGGACGTGATCGCAGGAAAAGCAGAAGCTCACGGCAGGAGAAGAAGCCAGAAGACACGCCAGGGAATGCCTGAAATGCAGCAAGAAACAGCTCTCTCAGAAGCCTTTCCCAAAATGCGCTGCTGTTCCAAAAATAGCCACAAGATGGCAGCAAAGGATCACAAATAAAGTGGCGCGCACTTGACAGCGCACAGAGAAGGGATGGCCGATCCATCCTCAGGCTGGGCACAGCAGACGCCGCCAGCATGGAAAACGGGCTGACTGTAAACTGCTGGCACACCCGGGCGGGGAGGCACCATGGAAATCTGCAGGGGGCATCATGAAGGACTAAACCAAACTGACATGTGAAGGTTTTCCTACCAAAGCACGATGCACCGCAGGAAAGCATGGAAACCAGTGTCCAGGCAGGCCAGGGCTGACAAGCCTTCATTGCCCAGGCAAGCGACCAGTACGGAGACCACAAAGCAGACGCACAAACAAAGCAGACAATGGAAGACGACTGCACACACCCAAGCTGCAAAACGGACTCCACACAAGATCACTGTGAGTGACTGATAATGTGGAACAACACCCAGATGCCGCCATGCACACACACGTGCCAGAAACTGTGCAAAGAGAACCAATGGCATCCTTGCTTGGGGAAACCACCTCTCGAAAAACACGGAGACAGGGAGATGTTCCCTGCAGCCTGCAGAAAGCAGCAATGCAGCAGGCAATGCCAGCGCTACAGGTGCCCAGTACTCATTTGCCTCCTTTAATAGAGAGTCAGGGCCAGGAATGAGGCTGGAAGGAGGACAGGTGCCCTGGATGGAAGCAGACACATCGAGCAAGACAAGAATGCATCAAAACAAACAGGAAAAAGAAAGGAAGACAAGCCAGAGGCAGCACTGAAAACAGCGGCCCTTTGCCATTGTACAGAAATTCACCGCCTCATGCACCGAGGGCAGAAAACCTGTACCACTTTTACGAGCACAGGTGGCCGGTGACATCAGAGCGCACACCCCCTGCAAGCACAATCCCCAAACGGCTGTGATGGGGCACCTCAGAGAAAATGCACTGCAGACTGCATGTGAGGCATGCTAGATCCCCAAGGGCAAAAAAAAAGTTGTTAGATGCAGGGGAAACTGCGAAACAAATCTGCAGAGGCTATGGAGAAGAACAGCAGTCAGAGAAAGACTTACTGTACTCAGCAGACATCCTGAGCACAGCAGAACTCCAGCATCCAAAACACACCTGACATAGCAGGAAACAGGGACAGACCACACACTCACATCAGCTGAGGTACTTCCAGGCAGGCATACAGACAAAAAGGAAGGAAGGAAGGAAGGAAGGAAGGAAGGAAGGAAGGAAGGAAGGAAGGAAGGAAGGAAGGAAGGAAGGAAGGAAAGCATGTCATAGGCAGCCTTCAAAATGTTCTCGACACATCAATGCAGTAAGAAAGGGTAACAGCACACCACCAGCTACCCACCGCTGCTGAAATACTGCGCCATCCCACTGATAGCCACCAGACGGCAGCAGAGGAACAGAACCAACACTCAGAGCTGTGGAAGCACAGCAGTGAGGAGACATTCTGAACAACCCTCAAACAGCGCACAACAGACACTATGAGTTTCAAGCCGAAAGCAAACATTGGTGACTCAGTGGAGAAGAGTGACAGGCCAACGTCGCACAGCAGCATGGAAACATGCGCGGCAAATCATGACCCAGCAGTGACATCAGCAATCATAGACAAGAAATGCCTAAACAGGACAGCATGCTGACCACTCTTCAGAAGCATGACGTGAACCAAAAAGCACACGCACGCGGAGCCAATGAGGAGCCCGCACAGGCAGCAGCTGCACGCAAGCGAACACTCAGAAACCTCAACATGAAGAAATGGCCAAAGTGGCTCACACAGCAGTGGCAGGTGCTACCCTTGCTGGGATAACACCTGGATGGCATCACTGACAAAGTGCAGAAACCGTGGAAACAGGCAGCGGCATCCCTGACTCTGGAACTCACCATTCTCACAATTGCAATGCAGGGACGGCTTCCCGCCACTCTTGAAGACCAGGAGTAGAACAGGGACTGTCAATGGGACGGGGGCCAAGGACTTCTGTGGCCCCATCACAGAAGAGACTTGATCCAGAAGGAGCATGCCAACACGACATGTGGCCGGAAAGCAAATGTCACCATGGAAGCAGCATGAGAAAAGCAGGAAATAGCAGGAAAACAGCAAAGTGGGACAAGGCAGAGCAGTGCACAGCCCCTGGTGGGAACCTGAAGACACGAAGCCAGAGCAATGCCCATCATGACCCCTAAGCAAAAGCAAGCCTCTCCATGGAAACCTGTTCGGAAGAAAGGGTTGGGGGTAGTGGGGAGAACTACAGGTCCTCAAGGGAGGCAAGCACTGAGTGAGTGGAAATTTGCACTGAAATGACAACACCGAGCCACCCTTCATCACTCCCTGTGGAATAGCACATAGAAGCTTTGCACCCGCACGACTGGTGTCTTTGGCTCGAAAACAACAAGGACGAAAAAAGTGAACACACTCCTCTCCGCCTTCAATCTACCACAAGCTCAAGGAAAAGAGGGAGCACACAGACAAGCCTCAAAAGCCCCAGAAAGGGGAGCAAAGCGGAAAGATGGCTGTCCGCACACACAGAGCACAGTCAGGCTCGATCTCACAATGTAACCAATGTAATTCACGAGCACATGCCAGCAAAGGGAAATGAGTGACAGGCCGAAAAAGGGCCCCACACAGGAGAAGGAGCAAAGCACTTCTGAAAGTCTATTCTCTTGGAGACAGCGGACTGGAAACGCTGGAAAATGAACCGTGAGAACGCTGCACACCCACTGGCATGAAGCTCACACCAGAAAGGGAAGCAGCCCCACACCTGCCCGAACTCTGACCAAGCCACTGGACAACGGGTCCACCTAGCACCTCAGCACACGCACTCACCGCTCCTCCGTCCTCCCGCGCTCTGCCCTGCTCACCTGTCCGCAGCCGCTCCAGGGAAGCCTGTCGCGTGCTCGCCTCAGCCTCCAACACACGCCCGAGGGCCCTTTCTCTGGGAAGCTGAAGCCAAAAGCAAAGGAGGCGCCAAGCGACCGACAGGACAATACACACACCTCCCCCTGAAGCAACCCATTGTGCCCTGCAGTGGGAATAGCTCCCTCTCCTCAGGACGAGCACTGCATTCCTAGCTCCTCAACCTCACCCCTGACGGGCACCCGCTGTCTCTGGGCAGCAAAGACGACAGAGCCGTAAACTGTGCCGTAAACTGTGTGTCTGGGCTTCCCAGCTTCCGGTGCCTGGAAAGCCGGTCGCTCTTTGTGATTGAGATGAAGCTCACCTGCAGGCAAGAGCTCTCGCAAGCAGGCAGCCCCCATCCTGGCGGGAAAAGCTGAATTCCTACCCACGCCCCTAAACTAACATCCAATAAGCAGCAATGAGAACCAGTGACGTAGCTTCCTTCTGAGGGAACCTGATAAAAGCAAGGTGCACCCTCCTCATCCCCTCGGCACACCATGGCTGCATTCCTCTCTGAGCACCGCCCGCTCAGGTGCCCAAAGAGCCGCCCACACAGAGTCGCGGCACAGGCGACTAGAATCATCGCACACAGGACTTGCCATGGTCGAGGAAAAATTCCAAGGAAGGTCAAGGAAGCACCGCATGCTCTGTCAATCGATACTGGGATGCAGCAAGGGGCCCCGTGAGCCCCACAAGCTTCCCGCCGCATCCGGCAAACCCTGGGTAAGTTATTCCTTGCATTCTGGGGGGGACCCTCCCTTGCCTTTGCAGAGAATCTGACTGAACTCGAACTGCACTCTTTAACTGGGGGGGGGGGGGGGGGCGGCTCCAGTACCGTAAGGGAATCACAGCAGGAAGGGCCATGGAGAACTGGAGGGGAAGGACGGGCGGCTACGGCTCACTGGGGAAACCAGTGCGTGGGAATCTGAGCAGAGGCCCTGGGCCACACAAATGCGAGCTGGAGGACGTGGTCCAGGCAGACAAATGGCCCCATCCTCCCAGCTGCAGAGCTCCGTAGTGCTCCTAGGGGCCCAAGAACCCGCTTTGGAGATGTTGGAGGGCATAACGGATAAATGAAGAGAGCAGCTCATGGGGAAATGCCACACACAGTGCATGTAAGGGACTGGAACCCCACAAGGAAGGCCTCAGAAGGCAGCAGCAGACGCACTTTCCAAAATGGCACCCAGAAGGCTGCTGGGGACAGAAACTCCCAGCGCTGAGAACTTGCTGAGGACAACTGCTGAATGGAACAGCATGTCAGCCTGCGCCAAGCAATGCGGGGATGCTGTGAAATGCACATGAACGCTGCCTGTGCACGGCAACAGAAAGTGCAGCAAGTGCACATCCACCCGGTAACGGCACAGCCCGTGTGGACTGGGACCACAGAGATCCCTGTGGAGGACCAGAGAAACCTGAGGTAGCGCTGCAAGTGGAGAAGGTAAGCCTGAGAAACAAGTAAGTAAGAATCCCCAAATGCTCCCCCACGTGCTCCACAACTGCTCCCTGTGTTTGCTACCTGAGATGCCTCCTGCTGAATTCCACTGTACCCACCCCTTTCCATGCAGGCTCTGCACCTGCTCCCCTAGCACTCCCAGGTGATGCCATGGGAAACAGAGCTAACAATCCTGACACATGTTGCTCTGGAATCCCAGCAGCTCCATTGGGGATACAGCCACTGTGAGGCAGAGGGACCCAGCAATGGAACGCTTCCTGGAACCACCGGCAGCAGACAGAGATCCGCAAGGCAAGTGCACACCTACCTGACTTCCTGCTGAAAGCTGTTGGGCTCGCAGAAATCCACAGACACAGCAGGCAAAAACCATGCTCACTACATTGGAGACCTATGAGAATGCAGACACCAGATGGCCGGTAAGACAAGGAAATGTGCTGCACCCACCAGGAACTATGCCATGATCCAGGAACACCTGGATGGCAACAAAAACTGTGGACAGGCAATCTGCGGGGGGGGCAACGCTGACTCACTTTAATTCACAGCTGGGCCAGCTCCTGGGGATCAAAGCAGACCGGGCTGAGGAGGACAATGCAATGGCTTCCTTGGAAATGCAATCTGACGGAGGGGATTGAGTCCAATTGCCGATTTCACATCCGTGCGCTGCTGAGCAAGGAAGTGAGTGTCTGTGCATGAACACAGAGGGAGCAACTGGGCACCCATCGCAGCTGAGTGTGTGACAGCGGGTTAGGGGCAGGAGCCACCATTGAGGGCAGGAGGCACATAAACAGGTTGTGGGATTGGGGGGAGGGGGGAGGCTGCAACTTTCCGTGGAGGGATGAGGGGGAAGGCACAGGAAGGAGGCAGGTAGAGTAGGCTGTGTTCCAGAGGAAGAGCAACCAACATCCCTGGGGTCACAGCACAGGAAGGAATGCTCCCCCAAAAAGTCCATGGGATTTAGGGGAGATGACACAGAACCTGGGAGGCGTTGGTGGAGCCTCACACTTGCAATGCTCACTCCAACAGGATTCTGGAAGATGGGGGAAAAGGGAAAGCGGTTCCTGGGAAGAGAAGCAGAGCTGGAAAGAGGACAGACGAAGAGGTGAGTGGTGGGGGTTGGCTCCAAAGAGATGGAGGGCTGAGCTGCAAGGCACCAGGGAGACAGGAAGGCTGATAGGCAGCTTCTGGGCAGACACCAGCTGAGGTTGGAAAAGGAGACCTGGAGAGCCTTGTCGATGACTGCTGTGGGAAGAACAGGAGTGGCTGTGTGGGGGACAGGTGCAGGACATAAAGGTTTCCCTGGCACTGCCAGGGCATGGACATTCACAGGGCAAAAGTAGTGACCAAGGCCCATCCCTTTCCAGCACACGGGGGAAAAGGTTCCAGGAAGCATGATGATGCTGCTGGAGCCCAATGCCTGCAGAACGTGCTGCAGAGAGGCGGCTCCCTCGGCTAGGACACCCTCAGGCAGAACTGCCCGCCAACACCCACAGCCAGGGACATGGGAGGGGACTTGGAAACATGAACCTGAAAGAGCAAAGCCAGGAAAGAGTGAGCTCAGCTGCAGTCTCCATTCCCGAGAAGCTGCAAGAGCCACCCTGGACTCCAAATACCCGGAGACTGTGCCCTGCCACTCACAGCCTGGCCTCACACCGATCTCTTGTGCTCCATGTACCTCCCATGAACCCCTGGCCCCAGCTTCTGCCATGTTCACTTGCATGCCTGTCCCTGTCCTTGTCCCCATGCCCACACCCTGCAGACTATGGCTCAGTAACTCCATTGAACATTGGGGACGAGGTGCTGTGTGAGGGTGGGCACTGGGAAAAAGGTACAACGGCAGCACACAAACAGGCCAGAAGACATAGATATGGAGGAGGTGCAGGCAGGGTGATGGGGAAAGACCTCCAGGAGACATGAGCCCAAGCTGTGGGATGAGGAATGCAACAGCACATTACTCACTCAGTAAGTACTGGGAACATGGCAGTGGTGGAAGTGGAGATCACAGAGCAGCACTGGGCTGAGGGTACACATTGAAGAAGCACCCATGAGGTTAAGGGACACCAACACAGCACTCCTGTCATTGAGCACAGCACACTGCAGTGGCAGAATGGACCAAGGCGGGGTGAGGGGGATTCTTGTCCACACACAGGGAGACAGGACAAGAGCAAACAACGTACAAGGACTCATGGAACACACACAAGACGGGTGGGGGGGCGGCTATGAGAAAGGAGACACGCTCATGCACGGGGCTCACAAATCCACGGTCTTGATCACGCTTTGTACAGAGGCTGCTCTACCACATGGGCCACACTCTGCATGCCCTAGAAGTTTGGTTCAACTTCACAGGTTGAGGGGACATGAGGGGAAACAAGAAGTGTGGGCACAAAGAACTAGACTCAGTGGGCTTCAAAACATTGACTGCATTTATTTAACAGGTGTACAGGCTCAAAGCAAACCCGAAAAGGTACACAGGGGAAACTGGCATCTCTAAGAGGGAGGGCACTATATCAGGGGGTGCACTGAGTAGGCGCGGGAGTGTTATCGGTAAAGAGGGGGGTAACCAGGATGATTTGTGGGGCGTGAAGACCAACAGCTAGTCCCTCTGCTGGCCAACAGCATACAAAACTGCCAGCGTCAGTGCTTTTCAGAATGGAATCTCGATCTCACTGACGACTCGGGAGGCTTTCAGCAGCATGCATCGAGTCCGCGGGGGGAGGGGAGCTGGTGGCGTGGAGAATACACGCAAAGGGTGAGTCATCCTTACCTGGACACAGGTAGAATGAGCATCCTCCGACCTACAGAGGGACACACACAGATACCATCGGGAGGGAACGGTGGTTTCCCTTTTCGCAGCACAGCCCAACACATAATCCATGCAGACGCTGCCAGGTGGAGGCCACATCCACATCTGGGGAAGAAATTGACAAATGAACGACACTCCGTCAGATCCATCAAAATTTATTTCAGCTACAAGGAAACCCCAACAGCCCCAGGGACAGGCCAGCACCTCAAAATGAAATGGGCAGTCGCAAGCACAATGGGGATGGGCAAAACAGGCTGCATTCGGAGGGGACCAGCAGCGCTAGTTTGTGTAGAGCCGCCAGCTCGGCTCCGGTCCTCCCGCCCCCATGATCTCCCGCCCCTGGGTTGCCCCGGGCACAACCCGCCGCTTGCCCACCGACGATCCCAGAGGACCCCTCATTTACGGCCTGGGCCCTCACCTGAACCCGGGTGGCAGGACACGCTGGCCATAACCATAAAAAGACTGACGTGCACTGTCCCGTGTTTTTTTTTTTTTCCCCCTGCAATTGCAAACCAGAGTCGCTGCGTTTG
>NW_005871781.1:360625-362195 GCF_000147115.1 Myotis lucifugus | reverse complement strand
CCCTCCCTCCCTCCCTCCCCCCCCCCCAAACAAAACCTATTGCACCAAGGACAGTGCACTGCACCCACCTGGCTCTTCCATCACAGCCAACAGCCAGCGGGGACATCGGCCTTCCGCCACCTTCTCACACAGAAGATCTGGAAGCACAGGCAGGGATGAAGGGACAGAGGGATGGAAACCGGGGGGGGGGACGACATAAGTCTGAAAGACCTTTTAGAAAACGATCATCAAACGCTCTTACAATTCTACTACGTTAAGGACACTTGCACACGCACAAGGGAGGACGAATGCACAGTCTCCCATGCCGGACAACATCCTGGTCGGCTCAGAAACACACTTGGACACCAACACTGCACGCACCGCCCACCTACATGCTCCACCACTCACACACGTCCAAACGCACCTCTCCCTCACGACCCACTCAAACCACACTCCAAAAACACCACCGCCTGCACAAGGAAGCACCCAAAAACAAGACATGCACCCACTCCCACACCAACGGGACGACAAAATCACAACACAACTCAACCACTTACCTCAGCGGACAACGGGTGGATAGCTTGCCCCACGAAGAACGCAAGACGACACACTGCTCAGGCATTAAACATCGATTCCATCAGCCGCACAACACGTGGCTCAGCCGCAATGCCTACAAAAACTGGTCAGGAGCTTTTAAAGGACTTTGGGCGGAATTGGCAACGGCGGGAACTTTTCGGGGCGGAGAATTCTTCACGCATACCCGGAGGGGACACATTGCAATGGGCTCACCGAAACTCAACAGTGCCCTTCAGCAAAACTACTGCCCACACAGAAATCACCTCAAAAGCCACTTCTGGAGAAAAGGGGACCCACTCCAGGGCTCCATCGAGCCAAACTGCACCTATCCCTCAACCTTGGGGACAACAAGCGCCTCACAGGGCCTCCCTTGCCTCATCAGGACAGTGACCCACTGGGATCCCTACACAAAACCTGCACTCTCAGCGGACACAGCCTCTCAGCCTCACAAACAACACAATGCATCACCTGCTGCTGCCAAACAGCTTCAGCAGCTGGGACACACGCCTCCTCACTCCTACACAGTCGCATCTCACTTGCCCCACGACACCTGGCCTTCTTCATCACCGGCCCTGGGACACACACACCACCTGTCCTTGTGACACACCACACAACCTGCGGCTTCCTGACATCACTCAACAACCAACCATCTTACCTTGCTTTGCTCCTCACAAACGTCCCTGCCATCAGGCCTCACAGGCACGCACCATACTCAGCCCACTCTCCCAGCCCACACGCACCTCGCCCCACCGGACAGGCTCCGTCCCACACAACAACCGACGCAAGCACTGGACCCTCTCCACACACACCTCCACGGAAACAAAGGAAGAAATGACAGCCGGCTCCCTCACCAAACACAACACCTCACCCATCCTCCCCATGGCAAACCTAATATCATGCAAACATACACAACTTCCAACCACACAGCACCCTCGCCTGCCCTCTCAACAGTCACACCCACATGGCCATGCCTGCAGGGATCCACAAACCTCCACCCTCATCACCTCAACAATGG
>NW_005871781.1:344689-357101 GCF_000147115.1 Myotis lucifugus | reverse complement strand
TGCAGGAGGCAGCTGATTGATGTTTCTGACTCTCTATCCCTCTCCCTTCCTCTCTGTAAAAAAAACAATGAAATACATTAAAAAAAAAAAAACCCCTAACTTAACTCTGCTGCCATGTCACATATGGAAATTTTTTGACATTTGCAACCATAGTAAAACAAACACTTACAGTTTTGATATTTATTTTATCTATTTAAATGCCATTTAACAAAGAAAAATCAACCAAAAAAGGGAGTGCGCATGTAACCTCTGACACGTGTGTCATAGCTTGGCCATCACTGGACTAGGGGAACCAACTCCAACGAGAATATGGACCCAGCAGAGGGAATAGCAGCCACCAGGATCTGCACCCTTGACAGGACATACGGAAAGGAACCCAGTGGGACCCTTTTCAACCTCCCTACGTGGCACTCTGCACTCTTCTTCAAGACATCTCCACACTTGCTACACTTGCTACAACACTTTCTGGCCGGTAAGTCATTCGGCCGTTCCGGCGGAAAAAACATACGGCTTCCAGTACAAAAAGGACGGAGCCACGGGATCCCCCCTTTCAGACACCCGCTACCAAGGGGCACCTCTGCCCACAGTACCTCACATCGTGCAGGGATGACAAGCAAATCTCTCCATCTCCAACACACACACACACACACACACACACACACACACACACATTCCTCCTCTGCTACGTCTTGGCTCCACCTGCTGGCCAAGCAGGGACAGGCATTTCCAATTGCAATCCTCTCACCAAAACTGACACACACACATGGGCTCCCACACAGCTTCCTGGGAGGAACTTGACAGCACTACGATGCTCTCTTCCCTCCATCCTTCCATTCCAAGGAACATCTTTTCATTATGAATACCTGTGCTTTTAGAAAAAATCTTCTTTCTATAGCGTCATAGTCGCACAAGGAGTGCAAGGAAAAATATAGCATACAAACCTTTCCCTTTCGACAAAGATCGCTTCACTTTCCTCAGCTGATTTCACACACAGTGATTTTGGCATTTGAACTTCAAGGGATTCACAACATTCAGAAACGAGGATGCACTGCTTGATGCCCATCACATTCACATTTACGATACGGAAAATAACACAACAATCCTACTTCATTGCATGGGCACTTCAACAGGAATGCCTATGCATGCCACGTGCTCAAAACAGGGCAGAAACACATGCTTATTTCTGATTAGGGTGGATGGAAATGGTTGCAAATTGACATCTTTCACAGAGAAGACAAGCACTAGCCATGCTGCTCACGGCATCAGCTTCACAGATAGACCTGCTACAACCAACACTCTCTGCTTTCTTTCAAAAGGACACAAAATGAACAGCTTGGACACGGTGAGAGAGTCACCTGACAGTGAACCTCAGTGCACCCGTCTCCAGGATGCCCCTTGGCAGGGCTGCAGGGGGTGCACAACCCACAGCCAGAACAGTGACTTCAGGGAATTGGCTCTCATCAAGGATTCTCTCTCAGCACGGATATTTCTCTCTCTCTCTCTCTCTCTCTCTCTCTCTCTCTCTCTCTCTCTTCCTTTCTAAAATAATAAAAATAACTTCCTACCAAAGTAAAAACATGGTTTCTGCAACAAGCCATTCAGCATAATCTTTTTCTTGGGTACTAGCACATTCCCAATGTTAGGTTAGGTGGCTCAGGAGGCGGCGCAAGAAATAGAGAGTCCAGTGAATCAGAAAAGAAAGGAAAGGAAAGTTTATTCTGCGTCCCCGGGAGACCCACGTAACCCCAAAGACAGGGCACGTGGATTCACGCCAACATGGAGGGGGGCGCTTTTTTTATACTGCGGTTGGGTGAGGGGCGGGGACATGAGCTGAGGTATTCAGTTGAGGAGGCTTCAGCTGCAGGGGAGTATGTGGATTCAGGGAGAAGAAGCAGGTATCTGTGTCTGGCACGTTGACCTGTGAGAAATCCCAGATCTGTGAGAAATTCCAGAGGAAGTCCATTGTCTCATCCCATGTCTGTATGTATCTGATCCTGGGCTCTCTCCGACCTAACACCCATGACAAAAAATGACTGTGTCTACCTCCACCCAAAACAATGACAGCCTCCCCGGGACTGACTGCACCCAAAGTGGCGGTCTCCACGGGATGGACGGACTCAACATGGGCAGCCTTGCTTCACCGCTACTAAATAACTAACTGCGTAAACAATGGCAGCCTCCAGGTCAATAGCTGCCTGCTTCTTCAGTCATGGCCATCCCCAAGGAAATGGCTGCCTCAATCAGACCGGCCTCCAGGTGACTGAGGGCCTCAACAATGGTCGCCTCTCGATGACCATCGGGGGAATACCATGTTCTCGCCAGACCCCAAACACTCCAAGGACAGACTGGAGGCTCCACAATCGCAGCCTCATGGGCAATGACTCACTGCCTCAACCATGCCTGCCTACAGGGGACCAGCTCACATCCTCAACGCACCGGCTCACCAGGCCAGGGCAGCGCTCTCGAAGGCCTCCCTCTGCAAGCCTGGGCCAGAAACAGGTCACACATCTACACCCGTCACTTCACTCCATTCAGCCACGGACTCATGGCCGCCCTGGACAGCCTTCAGGATTTTCCGGGATTTCTTTTTCGGTTTTTTTCCAGAGACATTTTAGGGGACCTGAAATTTCAGCACCAAGGACAAAAACACAATTTGTTTTCCTGCAATGACCACAACAGCATGGCCAGACGATCGCTTCGCCGCAGGGATGGCCTCACAGGCAGCGTCCTTTCACGTTGGCTCCTCCCAGATGCTCTCTTCTCAGTCCAAACACAATCAAAACTCTGGGAAATTGTGGAGCACAAAATGCCACATTTCTAAATCGGCGCCTCCTCATGCGCAATAACACAAGTAAGCACAGAGGGGAATCCTAACCTTTAGGTCCCTCCCTGGAATGGAACGGACCTGTTATGGGGCAACAGATGACCACCAGAGCCAAAGGGTAGAATTTAGGAGCCTTTATTAGGTGGCCAAAAACTGCAGTTACAGCACCCTGCCGTAGCAAGGACCGAAATGCAGACCCGACCAGATGTAGAAGTAAGCTTTTATTCACAAAAACCACAAAACAGTTGGCTAAACACACACAAAGTTCGTCACTCCATTTCTCAACACAGGTCAGACTCATACCTTTGAAAGGCCACAGGTTACAGACTCAGACCTTAGAAAGGTTAGGCTCTTCACCCCTGGCTAAACCGTGACCTGCTTGTAAAAAATGTTAAGAGGAAGCTGTGGTCTTGGGACCACTGAGTAGACAGAAACACATTATCTAGAGCCGTCGGGTCTTGGGACCACTGAGTTGACAGGGAAACATTATCTGGAACCCTCAGGTCTTCGGAAAATTGTGCTGCCCTGGTTCTCATGCTCCCCCACGCCCTCGCCCACGCTCCCCGGCTCGCCCACGCTCCCCGGCTCGCCAAGCTCCCCGGCTCGCCAAGCTCCCCGGCTCGCCAAGCTCCCCGGCTCGCCAAGCTCCCCGGCTCGCCAAGCTCCCCCGGGCTGAGCTTGGTTAAATACTCGCTGGGTGATTGAGTACTCCTGGTGTGGGATTAAGTAATTAAGCTGAGGAGGCTCTGGGAGCTGCCAGATGCCCGCCCTGGGGGTGTTCTAGGGGTGTTCTCAGAACCAGCTGGGCCAGAGATTCTCCTCCTGCCCAGGGATGAAGCTGGCAGCCTGGGCTCCTCGCAGGCCCCCCATGGCCAGGCCGCCCCCCTGCCTCCAGGCTTCTGTAGTTGCCATGACACGGTCACAGCGCCCGCCCTGCCTCGCCTGAGCTCAATCCCGGGTTGCCCCATTTTGCTTCCATTAAAAATGTCTGTGTATTTCCAACCCTCAGCAACCGGCTTCCGCCAGCGGAGGCAGCCTGCGCCCTGAGCGAGGTCACCTCTGAGGAGACCAGGGGCCTGTGGCTGCCACAAAGGTGGTTGTGAGCACAGGGGCTGAGGTTGGGGCCACACCAAGGCTCCAGGGTCTTCACGACCTGGCAGGCCGCTCACAGAACCCCGCTCAGAGGAGAGGGACGCCGGCCTGGGCGGGGAGGGGCCCGGGTGCTGAGACTGCGCCCCTAGGGTCGCCATGGCTCAGCCTGACTCACTCACGCTGGCACCGGCCAAGCCCCCTGAGCCACCGTGTCAGCCACCAAACAGGAGCAGAGAAGCCGGCCTCAGCGGGTCTCCCCGTGCTGTGCGCTTCCTCCTCATCCAGAGGGAGCCACCGAGGCGGAGGGGAGGGGAGGGCGGTGCACGATGCGGTCTCACTAGGCGCCTCCCAAAGCCGGTGCTGGGTGTTTGGTGGATGTTGGAGGAGAGGTCCGGATCGTTCTTCCAAGAACACAGTCCAGTGGCTCTTCATCGTTCCCAACAACAGGAATGCAACTGAAGCTAACACTCCATTTCTCCCCCCGCAGATGGGCACACCATCCGGAGGCCAGAGGCACTGGGCTGGGCCTGGGAGCAGGTGCTGCACCCGAGGTGGGTGTGGAAGCGGCAGCATCGGGGAGGGATCTGTCTTGTCCCCACAGGTAGGGAGACACAGGGACCTGGCCCGCAGCCCCAGCTCAGTAACTCGGTCACACCGGCCACCTGCACAGCGACCTACATATACCATGGCTCCCGGGGCAGAGCCCGCAGGGCAGAGGGTGGGAGGGCCTGGGTTATTGTGCCCGGGCTGCTGGGACACCAGGCAGCTCTGAGCGAGAGCAAGAGTGAGAGCGAGGGCGAGCTGCTGTGAAGGTCTTCAGAGCATGAGGCCAAGTGAGAAGCAAAATACAGACCTGCAGGGGTGGGGGAGGAATGTGTCAGCATGTGCTTTTATTTACATAAACAAACAAAAAATGATACAGCTGATGAGGGAACTGGGTGTGGCAGACATCTTTAAGATCATGCTGAGCTTTGAACTTCAAGCTAACACCCGGCCGGCTGGTGTGGCTCAGTGGATTGAGCATCGATCTGTGAACCAAGAGGTCCCGGGTTTGATTCCCAGTCACAGCACATGCCTGGGTTGTGGGCTTGATCCCCAGTAGGGGCATGCAGGAGGCAGCCAATAAATGAGTCTCTCTCATCATTGCTCTTTCTATCTCTCTTCCTCTCCCTTCCTCTCTGAAATCAATAAAATATATATATATTTTTAAATCTATTGTAACCAGGTTGTTTTGGTATTTGAATTCCTCAAAGTTGAATAGTAGGAGCTCCTCAATGACTCCATCAATCTTTTTTCCCCCTCTTTATAATCATTACTATTTTATTATTGCTTGGATTGCCTGCTCTCCCAGAACTTGACATGAGACCAGAAACACCAATCCCAGCCAGAGAGGATATGAGGGCAAGGAGGCATTTGACCACCATACCAGGTACGTAAATAAACCAGAAAAGGCCTCTGTGGGCTCTGCTCTGACCCCTTCCTCTACCCTACGGCTCCCAGTTAAAATCTGAGTTCTACTTTCCTTCCTGTCTCTCCAGGAGTGTCAGATGGTCCACCCAGCAGAGAAGGACAAGGCACTTTGCCAATCTGGTCTATTACATCTGCCAGATCTGTCCAACGAGCTGACCTTCGAACTGTCTAAGATTCTGCCTATCTCATATGGCCTTTATGTTTTCTCTTGCTGAGCACTATTCATTCCATGGGTCAATTATATTGTCCCAGAGAACTCCTGTGGCCATTTCCTGTTCCCTGTTGTCCTATCTTTCCTAGTTCTTCTAGCTACTGTGTTATTTGCAGTGGAGCGAAGGACGGGAAGGTAACGTGTCTTTTCCTCCTGTTCCCGTGGGAACCACCGGGGCCCTGCTGTGGTTTCACCTGTTCTCTGTGCCTTGAAAACAGACAGAAACACACAGACACCACGTCAGTCAGGAGAGGAGAGCACAGCCCTCTGCTCTGCCTTGTGCTCACCATGGAGACGGTTCTCAGGGTCAGAGTCCCCACAGGAGGCTCAGCACAGGCCACAGTGAGAAGCAGGCGAAGAGCCAAAGGGCTGGACTGAGGGCCTGGACTGTATCAGGAGACAACAGGGGAGTGGGGTCCAGTAACGTGAAGTGGGTGATGCTCCACAGGATAGGAACTCCCCAAAGCAGGGCATGTGAGTGCTTTCTGTTCCCTGCTAAAGGGAGAGCTGGTCTCTGAGGAGCTGGCTGGGACTCTTGACACAGACAGACAAGGCTTCCCAAGCATGCAGTGCCTTTGTGCTGACTGGTCCTGGAACCTAAAGTCCATGGGAGGGTCCTGGGTCTGCAGAACCTCCACCAAAAAGGAGGAAGGTATGGGATCCCAGAGACCGGCTCCCACTGGGAGAGGCCAATGCCCAGTGGGTGGAGCCAAGACTCCCTCAGTGAGTAGCACCCATTCCGATGGCCTGTGAGCAGGAACTCCAGGTGATGATGGAGGCGGCTGCAGAAAAGGGCATCACTGAGCTCTGAGAAGGGAGGCCTCCCCGTCACTGTCACTGAGGGCGTCTCTCGGGGGCATGGGCCTTGGTGCTGCTCTATTTCTCCATATCCTGGCTTCCCCACTGAGGAAGTGGGGGGGGGGGGGGGGGGGATAGGCAGCCCACCTTAGTCTTAGAGTCTCAGGCCTGGAATGACCTTGGAAGCCAAACCTGGGGCCCCCGGTGTCTCGGCACTTGCCTCCTGCCTCCTCCTGCCCCACAGGAACCCCAACCCAAAGACCCTCTTGTCGTGGGAGGACGGAACTTTGGTTCTCAAATGTAGGACCCTCCCCTGACGAAGATGGACTAGGAGTGTGGACATGAGAGTCACAGGACCCAGACTGGCTCGGCACAGGGGCCGAAATGGCCGTCGGGGCCCCACCTCGTGCACAACCAAGAGGGACTTGCCAAGATCACACAACAGCTGACAGTGGAGCCATCGTTCCTCTTTACCACCTCAGACCTGAAGCTGCACGGGAGGGGGGTGGAAAGAATGAGAATCGGGTGGAGAGCCTGGGAGGACTTCCCGGAGAGGGTGGTGTGGGAGCAGGGTGTACAGAGGGGGCGGGGCATACAGAGGGGGCGGGGTGTACAGGGGGGCGGGGGCGTACAGAGGGGGCGGGGTGTACAGGGGGCGGGGCGTACAGAGGGGGCGGGGCACGGCCACAGCAGCTGCTCCCATTCAGTGAGTGGTTACTAAGTGTCAGGCGCCCCTTCAGGCCGTTTCACATGCAATCCTCACAGTGGCACCGAGAGCACATTCATCCCCGTTTTACAGACGAGCGCACTGCGACCCAGGTTACAGCCTGTGAGTGGCTTGGCTAGTGGGTGACGGAGCCTCCCTTGGGAACCAGGGGTGTCTGGCTCCAAAGTACATGACTAAAAGTGGGTCCCACCCTGGCCGTGTCTCCTGGGGCTGTGGGCTCAGGCTCCCTGCTCCTCGGGGAACAGAAACCCCCCAGAGGGGACCGTGCCCAGCATCTCAGCACTGAGCACTCTTCTTCGGTGATTTCATTCCTAGATTTTCCAAAACAGCCTCCAACACCCAGAGTCACAGGACTTTCATCAAGTCGGTGCCACCGTTCCTTCAGACCCACGGCTTCGATGGGCTGGAACTGGTCTGGCTCCACCCTGGACGAAGGGACAAGTGGCATCTCACCTCTCTGGTCAAGGTGCTGGTCGGGTCTGGGACAGGGGCAGGGAGGCAGACAGGACCAGGAGGGGTGGACAGAACTGTCTCCCACTGATGTCCTGTGAGGGCGGGGAAGAGGGACTGAGGCCTCCATGCTTCAGGGTCCTGGAACCTGACCCCAGAGGTGGACCCGCAGGCCTGTGTCCAGAGACCCCACAGAACAGGAAGACGCCATGACCGCAGTGGGGGCGGGGTGGGGTCAGTAAGCAAGCAACCATGTGTCGCTGCCCACTTAGTGGGTGTGACTGTGCACAGTCCCTATGACGGGGACACTCAGGCAGATCCAGGGAGGGCAGCCCAAGCATCTCCAGGGACCAGCGGGGAGCAACTGTCCAGACGGATTGCCCACAGCACCAGCCCAGGCACGTTCAGAAGTGATACTGGAAGGAATCATGGCTGAGTATTTCCAAAAGACATGAAGGCACAGACTCAAGGAGCGCTAACCCTTGACCACTCACCACCAAATTGAGGAAAAATGAAGTTAAAGAGAGGACTTTAAAAGTAGCCAGCAGAGCCGAAACCGGTTTGGCTCAGTGGATGGAGCGTCGGCCTGCAGACTGAAGGGTCCCAGGTTCGATTCCGGTCAAGGGCATGTACCTGAGTTGCGGGCACATCCCCAGTGGGAGATGTGCAGGAGGCGGCTGATCGATGTTTCTCTCTCATCGATGTTTCTAACTATCTATCCCTCTCCCTTCCTCTCTGTAAAAAATCAATAAAATATATTTTAAAAAAAAGTAGCCAGCAGAAAAGGCACAATTATGTTAAATGGAGCAAGAAGCACAAGGCTACAAGACTCTTCAGAAGGGAACACGAAATAAAGATGTTTTTGGATCAATAAGAGGTGTCAGGGTTTCTCACCAGCTCACTCACACTCAAAATAAACATTAAATGTTCATCAGGCAGAGGGAAAACTATCCAAATGAAAGGAGTAAATAAAGTAAGAATAAAGACTGCCAAAGGTAGATAAAACTAAATAAATATTGACTGTGTTACATAATATCTTGTGGGATTTAAAACATATATACAATAGACATGATTTAAAAAACAAAAAAAAAGTTGTCAATGAGAACTTACAAATCTGGAACCCAAAGTCTTATCTGAGACCTGCCCCACCCCCCCCCAAAAAGCACCTCCCCAAATACTGCTGCGCCTACTGCCGCCTAGTGGCAGCATACAATAGTTGCAGAGTAACCTAGGAGAAAAGATTTACAAGGTGTAGTAACCAAAAACCTAAAGTTATCAGTAAACATGGCAACCTGGCATCAAGTTGTCCAATAAATATTTGTTGAATGACTAGGTCATTGCTGTTTTCTTCCTGTATTTCTTTTTAAGAAAAAAATCACACTAAAGTAAAAACTGGCATCTGTCCATTATACAGAATTCAGTCAAACATGCTGAAGTCCCAAAGATGGAAGTAAAAACACAACCCAGGCCCACCAGCCAGAATAACCAATCACAGAGGTGAACGTCCTTTTAGACAACTTAATATGCAAACACAAAAAGAGAAGCATGGGTGATGAACAGATGGGTAGAGATACTTTTATGAAAACAATCATATCTTGGATACAATTTTAAATTTAACTTTACTTGAGTTTCACAAAACAAAGAGAAGTTTATGGAATTGCTGAATTCATATATTTCCTCTATACAAGAGACACTTCCCCTAAAATATCCCTTCAAGATTAAAAAAAGAAACTGAGAACATTAAAGGTTGAAGTCATTATGATTTTCTCCAAGGACATAGTTTCATTTTTTTTTTTTTTTGGTATAGACTAACTTCTTGCTGTGAAAGATGAGTTCACTGGCCCAGTCACATGGGCATGAACACACAGTTCTGAAAATACTGAAGCCCTTCTGTACAGTTAGTAAATGTCAGCCACTGGACTCTGCCCAGTGCTCTCCCTCTCTCCTGGCTGCCCCATCCGACCGCCAGGACTGTCTGCCCCAACCCAAAGCCACGGGGGAAAGGGGACTCTGGTCCCATCTCCCAGTCGCCTTCAACACCCACCCCTTTGCCACAAGCACCTTAGCTTCCATCTGCTTTACATAATGGCCTCAGATAAAGCTTTTGAAAACCCCTGCTCAAGGTCAGCCCTCAGGCCCTTGCAAGTTTGCACAGCTGGATGAATGGAGGCCTTTCTCCCAAACACACTAGCTCCTATGAAGTCAAGTGCTAACCTCGCATCCTAATGGGCAGCAGACACAGGCCTGCGGGTGTGGAGATGACCCCTGAGCCATCTCTAAATCGGATGAGGCAGAAGGTGCTGGAGCCCAGGCTCAAGAGGAGGCAGCAGGGAGTGGGCTTTGCTCTGTGCCCAGCCCTGTGCCAGGTGCTCATGGTCCAAATCCTCTCCAATCCTGAGAGGTGTCTCTTTGCTCCCTTCCCTCCCTCCCTTCTTCCTTCCCTTCCTTCCGGATTTACTGAGCACCTGTCTGTGCCAGGGGCTGGGGTATAAAGGCAAAGCTAGCATCCCCAAAACCTCGCCACCCCATGAGAGCATCATCCAGAAAACGGCTGTGACCAGGGTGGGCAAGGATGCAGGGGGAGCCCCAAGTGACTCAGGGAAGGTTCTCCAGTGGAGTTACAGCCAAGCTGGGACCTGAAAGATGAGGAAGGGCATGCCAGGTGGAGGGAACTGCCTGTGCTAATGCAGGGAGGCAGGAAACAGTCTGCCCGGTCGGGGAACTGTGGGAAGGCGATGGAGCCCAGGTACAGGAAATCTGCTGGGTGAGGTTGGGGTCCCAGAACCCACTACCTGGACCCTCTACCTCCTTGACTTCCTTTGCTCTGGGCTGCCTGGCCAGGAAGAGCCCCCCTCCCCCCCGCCCCGCATCTGCACAAAAGGCGGCTTTGAAGCTGGAGAGAGGGAGTGAGGAAGGAGGGGACAGCCCGTGTGTATTTTTGGATTGCTTCTCAGACATCTCCTCCTCCTCCCATACCATGGCAACCAGGCTGCAGCTGGGGGAGCAGACTGTGAGCTGGGCTGAGTTGAGGGGAAGTGGGCAGGGGATAGGGACCTCTGCTCCCCTCTCTGAGCCTGTTTTGGCATCTAGAACATGGGCACCACCACCCAGCTGCTGGCTCCTGTCGACCCAGGTGCCCCCGGAAGCAGAGGCCCAGGCTGGACGCATGAGGGGGAGGCCTGGGAGGTGAGGGCGGGGCTGGGGAGGACCCTGCATCCTCCTGCAGTCGGGGATCCGCCAGGCGGCGGGAGTCCCTGAGCCGCGGGGCCTGCGCTTCCCACCCAGCAGCTGCCTGGTGCGCCCACTGCACCGTCACTGCCCAGGAGCCCCCGGGGAGCAGCAGGCAGGCCCCAGGCACAGGCTCAGAGATGGGTCTTCCCCGGAGCCCCGCAGTGAACGGTCTAGGGGTCTCCCCTGCCGGGGCACAGGGCTCAGCGGTTCCCAGAACCCGGTCAAACCCCCAAAGGAGGGTCCGTGTCCTGGGGCGGCTGCTCCGGTGACTGCAGACTGGCCTCAGCCAACAGGAGCAGGTGCTCTCCCCGTTCTGGGGCCAGAACCTGAAATCAGGGGCTGTGCTCCCTCGGAGGCTCCCGGGAGGGTCCTTCCAGCCTCCGCAGCCTCTGGGGGCTCCTGGCCGCATCCCTTCAATCTTCAAGAAGGAGAGTGTTTACGTGGCCCCGTCCCCTTACCCAGAGGTCACAGGTAAAGGAGTCACAGGCTGTGGGCAGCCCCGGGTTCCCTTTTCAGCTCCGCCCTTTTGCTGCTGTGTGCCCTCGAGGAAGTCGCTTGCCCTCTCTGTGCTGCAGAAGCCTCACCTGTGCCATAGGCCACCGCTGCTCCTCACAGGAGTGTGGGGTGCTGGTCTGTGCGCCCCACTTGCCCTGAGGGCTTTCCGCTCCCCAGTCAGCACCCCCGCCTCACCACCCTCCCTCCCGCAGCCTCCAGGGACGGCACAGGCCCCTCTGACCTCCCGCATGGACGGCCGCTGCTCTCCTGTCTCCTTTCAGTCCCAGCTGTCACTCCCGCCGGGAAAGACAGGACTTTGTCCAAGGGCTGCTGACAGGCAGGCGGACAGCCAACCAGGGAGGCGGCTCCCCGGAAACAGGTCCATCCAAGGCCTCAAGGGGGCGGGGCCACGCGACCACCAGGAAGTGGACACTGAACAAGGGGCGGGGCCACGTGACGGGGGGTGGGGCCAGGTAAGGCTGACCCCCCAGCACGAAGCCTCACGCTGAACCCCAACCCTAAAGCCCAGGTCCCGGCCTAAATCCTAACCCTTTAGCCCTGGGCCCTGATGACCCCTAAGCCTTCCCCAACCCTTCCCTTCTCATCCTCCAGCTTTTGCCCTCACCCCTCCCCCGCGCTCCCCGCGGCCCCTCATCTCCGCCCTAACACTCGGCAGCGCGTTCCCTCGAGAAGCCCCAGCAGCTCCGCCCGGACTCGCGCCCGCAGACGCCAGGGCAGCGGGAGTGGGCGCGTGTCCCCCCAGTCCGGGGTCCGGAACTGTCGGCCAAGCTCACGCAAACGGGGGGGGGGGGAACTTTAAGAATCCCAGGGAACGAAACCCGGAGGTTGGGCCAAACCCCTTCGCCAATCGCTTTCGGGCCGGTTGGTTTCCCGGGACCCGCCTTTCGCCTTCCGCCTTTCCGGGGGGGCCCTGGGGGATCCGGGGGGGGTATATACCCGGCCCATTGGGGGCCCCGCCCCCCGGGGGCGGGGAAAATTGGCTTTCCGGGGAGGGGGCCCCCGGCTCTGGGGGTTGCCCGGCCCGGAATTCCCCCACAAAAATGTGGCGGGCCCGCCGGTTGATTTGGGAAAGCGGGATTCCCCCGGCGCCCGG
>NW_005871781.1:341628-344577 GCF_000147115.1 Myotis lucifugus | reverse complement strand
CTCGCGCCGCCCTGCTGTGCGGCCTTCGCGGTGAGCGGCGAGAGAGGGCGGCTGGGATGGGGGCCCCTCCCAGATTCGGGTCCCGCCTCTGCGTCTTCCAGACCAGCCTTTCCTATCGAACCGGTACTCCGTGCGCCGGCTCATGTTCAGACTTTAAAATGGTCCGGGTTCAGAAAGCCGGGTCCCAACCGCTTTTCCGCATTTTCGCCGTCTGTTAGGCGCGATGGTAACCGGATTGACCGGAGCCAGCTCGGCGGGGCTCCCCAAACTAGTTTCTAGACCTGAAGACTTTCTTGTTCTTTTCCACTTTTTCTCCCTCTTCTTTCATCACATAAGTTCACCGAAAGCAAAAATGGCCTTCTGTCTTTTTAACAGATGAGTGTCTTTCATTCCTGTGTGGAATGGAAGCTAAATGATTTGAATTGACATACTGTTTTATTTAAAATGCAATGTTTCTTCTCATTTTTCTTAGTTTTTAGAAATCAGCTACCCAGGAAAAATGACTTTTACTCCCATGAGCCGCCTTCTGAGGATCCTCCCCCAGAGACCGGAGCGTCCGTGCGCCTCCAGCTCCAGTCCGGGGCTCAGCTCTGCAGGGTGTGCGGCTGTTTAGGCCCCAAGACGTGCGCGCGCTGTCGCCAGGCGCATTACTGCAGTAAGGACCACCAGGCTGTGGACTGGAGGTGCGGGCATAAGCAGGCGTGTAGACAGGCAGGTGAGTCCATCTTCTGTTTAAATTCCAGCTCAGCTTCATAGCACCTACCAACTGAGATTTTTATTTTGCCCAGAAAAGTTAAAATTAGAAAAGCTGTGATACTTCTCAGAAGTTCGGTAGCGACACCACCTTTATGCAGAGCTGTGCGCCGTGGCCAGTGTGGCTGAGTTGGTCTTGTGGTGCAGGAAAGGCCTCCCTTGGATTCCCAGTCAGGGCACGTCCTGGGGTTGCAGCTTGATCCCCAGTAGGAAGAGCTGTGAGATTCTGCCCACTTAGTTAGGTCTCATAGGAGCAGCATTTAATGGTCTGCAACCTAAAATGTTGGAGTTATAGATATTAATTTACCAGGAGAAGCTGTTACTGTATTGGAATATACTTTAGAAATATACTGTGAGACCATTCTTAAAACTAAGTTATTACTGGTGGTACAAGTTACCTTTTTTGTTTCAGGTAATGTGGACAGTACAGTTCCAGATCACAACTTCCTTTTTCCAGAATTTGAAATTGTAATAGAAACAGAAGATGAGACGACACCTGAAGTTTCAGAAAAAGAAGATGAACCGGAGATTATAGGGAGCATGGGTAAGGAGTCAGTTTCAGAACTTTATTCGTTAAGTGATTGTATGCGATGCTTGAAACAGTGGCTTAGAGTCCAGAAGAGGTGCTGACAGGGAAGGCCAGCCCACTCGGAGGCTGCAGTACAGAACCTTCCGGTGCTGCCTCATCTGACGACGCCCGTCTTGTTCCGCCCACCGTGACACATGTCAGGCACATCCTGGGTCCATGAGGTGTGTCAGTCAGAGGAAGTGTGCAGGTGGCACTTGGGTAGGGCTGCACAGGATGCTGGGGAAATTGGTAAGTTCATCTGGGTTCAAGGTCTATTCCTCAGATCAAGATGGCGTACATGAGAGAATGTGGGGCACTTTTTTCTTTTTCTTTTTTCATTGATTTTAAATATGGTTTCTTGATGTTGATTTTTAGAGAGAGGGGAAAGGAGAGAGAGAAACATCAGTTTATTGTTCCACTTATTTATGCGTTCATTGGTTGATTCTTGTATGTGCCCTGGCTGGGATGGAACCCACTGCCTTGGTGTATCAGACTGACGCTCTAACCAATGGAGCACCCGGCCAGGGCCAGTAGGCCCTTTCGAAGAGAAAGGCATCTCTCATTGTCCCCACCTTGATCCTTATCTTCTCATATAAATTTAAACAAGAGACCTCCAGTGCATTGCGAAAAGCCAATTTAATAAAGCAGTTAGAGCAGTGGTCGGCAAACTCATTAGTCAACAGAGCCAAATATCAATAGTACAACGATTGAAATTTCTATTGAGAGCCAAATTTTTTAAACTTAAACTATATAGGTAGGTACATGGTTATTAACTTAGGGTACTCCTAAGCTGGCCTTTGCTAAAAACGTCCTCAATCTGATTGAGGTACGTTCACTGAGGTCGACCCCTTCCAACTCTCCCATCTACACTCGTCTTGTATACAGTGGGGCCTTGACTTACAAGTGTCTCGAATAACGAGTTTTTTGAGATACCAGCTGTCTCTCGGCCGATTTTTTGCTTTGAGTTGACAGAGTAATTTGAGTTAACAAGCTCCTTAACGAACTCAGTCTTGGAACGAATTAAACTCGTAAGTCAAGGCCCCACTGTACTTGTTTCGTCTATCTCCTTTCCGAAAACCGACTTCTGCGCATGGGCCACGAAGTTTCAATCGCACTGTACGTGTGCGCCCGCACATGGTATTTTGTGGAAGAGCCACACTCAAGGGGCCAAAGAGCCGCATGTGGCTCGCGAGCCGCGGTTTGCCGACCACTGAGTTAGAGCATGCACCTTTGGTGAAAAAGCAAAGCAAGCAAACCTATGCATGTGGCTTAGGAAGCGCTGACAGACTCTCGGCTAATCTGCAGAACCAGTTGGGTGGGGGTCTGGCATTATATACTCTCCTGTCTGTAGGTTTCAAAATTCCTCTGCTGGATATTTTGGTGCAGATTAATTCTCAAGGTCCCTGTTTATTTTGTTGTGTCCTTCCCAGAATTCATGAGAAGCACCTGGCAACTTTACCTTGCCAAGCCTGAGACTGCTGGCTTCTCTGCTTAGGAAATAAAATGGCCTTTTTTCTCCCCCCCCCCCCCCCCCCCTTTCTGCATTCTCTCCTTAGGGAGGTTTTTAACCATTTGCTCTCAGTCCTTGGCTGGGGAGATAATGACTTATTAGTTACATGCTAACTGCA
>NW_005871781.1:259074-336119 GCF_000147115.1 Myotis lucifugus | reverse complement strand
GTCCCCCCCCCCCCCCCCGCCCTTTCTCATGTACAAATACATCACGCAACTCAGTAGCCTCTATAAATGTAAAAACATTTTATGGCTCCTGCAGAGGACGTCCATCACTGCTGCCAATCCAGACTCTGCCCCACCAGACAGCCCATGTGGGGGAGCAGCCCACTGGCTGCTGGCACTGGCTCTGGCCTTACCAATTCAGAAAGCACAGCAAAAAATATGCTGTAACGCTTCCAATAATGGTTTGTGGTAGTGTATAAGACTTGTGTGTATAATAATGTGAAATGACTGACTGGGATATTTTAACTCATCCCATGTGTTTTTCAATATTAAGAATTTTCAGTGTAGAGGATAATAAACTAATGAATATGAGGAGAAGGGAAATGATTAGAATTTCATCATCTGCAACCCCCTAACAAATAATGAGAAGAGAGACAACCAAATACCTGATTCCTAACAAGAACACGCACTCAGCCTTAATGAAAGGGTCAAGCATCTGGATGCAGCCCCACCTGCAGGAGCTGAGACGGGACACAGAACCACACCACGAATTAGCAAACGGCCCAACACATGGAGGATCCACCAGCCAAATGGCCTGAAATGTTAAGGAAAAGAGGTGGAGAGAAGACTTAAGGAATAAAATAGATGTGCTGGGACAGGGTTAGGGGAGTCACAGGCAACAACATCTCTGGGAAAAGGAAGAACTCAGTGCATGACCACGATAGACGTGTTTGATGGGTAACAAGCCTCCGGGCAGTTCTTCCATTCCCATTGCAACAGACAATGAAATGTTGATTGAAACAACAACACACACAATGACGCGGTTTCAGGCATTATATCTAAAATACAACCTTTTTAACAGGATCACATAAATCTTACAAGGCATCATTTATTAACATCAACCTAACACTTTTATAAACAGCATTTATTGTACAGAGTACTGAGGAGAGAAATATTTACAGCCATCTGTGTTCATTAATACATCTGTCCTGCAATACTGAGAGGGCGGAATGTGTCTGGCACAAAAATAAACCCTAGGATTACAAATTAGAAAAACAACACTTATAAAAAACATTTTTTTTTTCTGGTAGAAATATAAAAACTGTGGTTTAAGGGGAATAAAGCGAACAAAATTAAAAGTCCAGTCAATTGTAGAGGTGGCTTTAACACCAAAGTTTTGTCCCTTAAACCAACTTGTCAACAGCAGTAAGAGTTTAAAATCTAAATCTAAATAGACAGGCAGCACTACAGTAACACCTGGTGCGTGCCCAGGCGTACATGCAGGCTGCAACCCACGCCGACCCAGGCCACCCACACCACCACCACTTAAAGGTACCAAAACGGATGTGTTTTTACAAGTGGGTGGGAGGGCAGGCCAGCCATTACGTTGTCTTCCTGAAGCCCTTGAGGATGGGGTAGATGTTTTCAAAGGCTTCATAAATTTCTGCTCTGACTTTAGCACCTATGAAGACAAGTGGGGTAGTGATGAGAGTCTAAAATGGCATTTCTTAACCTATTGAGAGGCAAAATTATGATTTTAAAACCACTAGCACAAATCTCTCCATGAGGTAGATTAGCAGACGCAGGCATTAAAATATTAATGAAAAAAAACCCCTTGTCACAATTTTGTTTTTAAAGCAGTTTTCTTAAAAGGGCTTTTTAAATTACAAAAGCGATGCCCTATGTGACTCGGCCTCCCTCTCTGCAGGAATCACGGTGCTGGTCCCTGCACCAGATCAGGGCCACAGGCGCAGTAACAATGGCTGAACAGTATTCCCCAACTGCTGCCTCCCACCAAGCTCCTCCAAATCTCCCTTTGTTATCTCAAAACCACATTGCTGATGAACGCAAAGGCTTTAGGACCATTTTCCACGAGAACTCCATCTCTTATCCAATGTGATGGCCATCTTCTCCCCTCCCCACAGGTCAAGCCTGGGCTGGAGGACCAGCAGGAATGGGGTCTGATTTTCCCTCCTCTCCGGTATGTTTCTTGCCAGCATGTTCGTGTGGGAGGAAAGAAAAGGCCTCTGCAAGTAGCTTCTCACATGGAGAAAATGACGTTCTTTAAACTTTCAAATCTTCAGACACCACTTCTTGTTACAACTTACCTGTTAATACAACTTTTCCAGAAACAAAAATAAGAAGAACAATTCTGGGTTTGATCATTCTGTAGATTAAACCAGGAAATAACTCTGGCTCATAACTATAAGGAAAACATAAAGAACAATTTATAAATTAAAAGTTGCCCATGCTTTTAGATAAAATGAAAACCTTTATAAGCAAAAACATGAAAAAACAGCTGTAAGGAGGCCAAGCCCAGCTCCTCAAGGAGCATCAAAGGAGAGGGGACAGAAGGCCAGGGAGGGCAAGCGGTCATCTGCACTTGAGGACTAAATCACTCTCTACTGAGTGGATTTTCTGGCATAACAAGAGCTTTACATAAATGTCCTAAAGTCTCTCTGACCCTTACCCAGTGTTATTCTGGACAAGTTTAGGGGTAACATTGCTTCTCAGATCTGACAGCAACGTTGTGCCTTTTAATCATTCTCATCTCCTTACATTGAAATATTCTCTAGCTGTTCACCCTGGTCAGGCAATTTAACCAAAGTGCTGGAGCAGATACTGGGTAGAGAATGAACCTTTCCCTGACTCCACTGTTTGGCTGCTCTACTCACGTGCCTTATTCTAAACCTAGAAATCTCATGGCATTAATTCAGAGACTGAAAACAGGATGTGTGTGTCACCGAGCAGAAAATTCAGGAAGGTTTCTCTGAGGAAGAGGTGCTTGGGTAAGAAATGTGAGTGGGAGTGCTCAAAGCAAAAGTGAGACTATGCCAAGTATGAAAGTGGGATGTGCAAAGGCCCTGGTACCCCAAAGGGCACAGTAAGCCTGAGGGTGCTGCAAGCAGAGAGGCTGGGAGGACCATCTACCTGGTAGTTCTCAGCAGGAGAAGCAGAAAGATATCATGTCCCTCAACCATGCCCTTCGCTGGTGGATCTGATAATGGTGAGTAGACCGAAGGGGGAAGGTTGATGCACAAGGTGGTGGGTTTAACCAGTTAACTGCCACGCGTCCAAAACAGAAACCATCTATACGTCTATGGACGCTTATGGCGTACAAAGGGCTAATTCACACATTTGAAATGTAGTCACTGAGCAATATGATGATGGAACATACAGAAGGGGAATCAATTTCACCCGGTATAACAATAAAAAAGGTATAAATTGAAGAAAAAAAATGTCACCCAGTAAAGGGGGTTTTCACGTTACCACATGCAGTGGGAAGGCCAGCGAGACCCAGAGATGTCACTCCAGCCATCGGGAGAAACCTCCACAGTAAACACAGTGGGAGCTACAGACAATTTATCATGAACTTGTAAACAGACTGCTGCCAAAAGCAATCCCAACACCCTTCAGACTTACCTACTGAACTGTTGGTGGGTCAGCACCAGGCCTTCTAACCTTATGGGGAATTTCACATCGCAGCTCCCCACCATGTTCTGAATCTTAAAGTCCAAAAACTTGGCTGGGAAACCCAACTTCTGCACAACTCTGGCGTACTTTCTTGCTGCTAGTCGGGACTGCTCTTCACTAGGGAAAGGAAAAAGTGAGCTATTCATACTCAGAGCCAGCTAAAATAGTTATTTAAATGAGTCACTTTACAAAGTGTGAACTGGTCACCCCTTCCCAATAAGAAAAGAGATCTGCAGACACAAATTTAGGAAACTAGGCCTACCAAAATGATCACCTTTCCAATGCACCCCATTACTGCCAGCCCCCGGGGTTTACAGATGTGCACATACAATCACCATCATGACCACTGCTTTTGTGTTTTAGCTCACAAATTCCTACTGAGAGAAAATGAACAAGCTTCATTTTGATAGGAAAATACTGGTGAGGTTTGTACTTAAAGAATGCGCACACTAGTTCTCCCCTATTTTATGTCCAGTTCTATAACTCACCTGTTGAATAAAACTGACTCCGAACACAGAGCTTATGTAGAACACGGAGAATGAGAGCAATGATACCATCCTCAACAAGACTCTCGGGTACAGGGTCAGGAATGACAAAAATTAACCGTACACGCAGTGCCTTTTTTTTCTTTAATAATAATAAATGTATTTATGACTTCTTATCTTGACAAAAGTCACCCACACAGATACCCACTGTTCCTTGTGAGGTACAAGACGGCGTGCCTGCGGTGAAGGCAACACATGGAGCATCCACTGGGAAACCCCATGTTCCCAGCCGCGTCCCAAGTAAAACAAGCTGGTAAAGACGCCAAAATGAAGAGGGACATGGAGCCAGGGCAGACCCACGTCTCGCCTTCTGAAAAACACGTTGAGACCAGAGCCAGAATGTCCGCACCCATGGCTTCCTTAAAAGACAACTTTCAAGTTCAGAATTAGCAAAAGCTCCACAGCCCCTCTCTACGTTAACACCTGCAAGTGCATCAATCACCTCTTATTTTAGGAGTTTATTTACTTCATTTAACTTCACTTCTGTTTAATCCCCCCTCCTTGTGTCTCCCACCAAGTCTGTGGGCTGTTAGGCTTAGACTAGTCAAGGCCTTCGCAGAGGGGCTTGCTGCACACTGAGGCAGAGCACAGGCACCAGCGTTTGACACGAAGGCGCACGACTCAGACCGTCAGAACCAACACCATTCCCCACGAGGGCAGCGGCACCTGCCACCACGTCACTGCCAGAGCCAAGGGGGTCTGCGGCTCTCTCCTCATCCCTAGGCAGATTTTTTCCCCTTGGGCATGAATTTGTGTTATGTATAAAATTTTTTACATAAAGGAATCCTTAATAGTTGTTATGTAATATTTTACCAAAAACACATAAAATGCAACTGAATTGTAGGGAAATAAGCAATGGTAACATATGTCTAAAAGTCTTGCCTAAGTTTTATGTTTTTATGGATTTTTAAAAGTTGATTTTTAGAGAGGTAGGAAGGGAAAGGGAGAGTGAAACACTGATGAGTTGCCTCCTGTACACGCCCCAACCGGGAATCGAACTCGCAATCCAGGTATGTGCTCTGACCAGGAACAGAACCTGCCACCTTTCCGTGTACGAGATGACACTCCAACCAGCTGAGCCAACCAGCCAGGGCCAGGCCTAACTTTAAAAAAATGAAATTACTGCCGACTAGAGTGATTAGAGCCAACCACTGCAGTAAGAAAGCAACAACAGCATTTGATTAAAGCATCAGCCTACCACCGAGACCACACAAAACACAGACAGACGGCCTCTCTGCACCTACCTCTTGGCGCCCGTGCACACCATTTTCCCGGAACTGAAGATCAGGGCTGTGGTCCGGGGCTCCCTTATTCTCATGATGACCGCAGCAAACCGCTGGAATGGTGAAGAGTCATTAACATGTGAGGAAAACTAGACAACGACAGCTACGAAGTCCTTGTGCACAGCCACCATAGCACCCGCACACGCCCCCAGGCAGGACCTCCCATCACCGAGCAGGGCACAAGCTTTCGCACAGGAAGCAGAACTGTGACGACTGAGTTGAACCACGACCTGTAAATTCTTTCCTACATTCCTGTAAGATAGGGAGTACTTGCAATTTTTTTTGTTCTTTCTTTTTTTTTATTGAGAGAGAAGGAAGGGAGAGGGACGGGGAGAATTTGGAACAATTGAGAGAGGAAGGGAGAGGGACGGGGAGAGGGGAGAGGGGAGAGGGGAGAGGGGAGAGGGGAGAGGGGGAGGGAGAGAAACATCAAAGTGACAGAGAAACATTGGTCTGCCTCCCATACGACCAAACCTACAATCCGGGCATGGGGCCTGACCGAGAATCGAGCCAGGGACCTTCCAATGCCTGGGACAAGCCTAACCAATTGAGCCACACAGGCCAGGGCTCAATTTTTTTTTTCTTTAATTACACAAGGGCCTCTACTTCTACCTTATATTTGCTGCTTCCCATGACTAGCTTCTGTAACTATAAACTTTGTTTGAAAAACCTTCACCTCCAGAAGGAATTAATAAGGCAGAACACAAGCACATCAACGCTTGTGGAAGTGACCTCCTGTTCCCAGGTGGCTTTCAGAGGCAGCATTCCTTTATTACCATGGCACAAATGTTTTGATCCAGGGATCTTGACAAGTAAATTCCTGTACTACAGTTTGAAATATATTAAAATTGCTCTGACCTTGGGATTATATTCAGCATTTCGGGCACGAAGTGCAATGGTCTTCAGGTCAAGTTTACAACCAAGATTCACTGTGGATACAATATTTCTGCAAAAAAATTGAAAAGAAAACATGATTTATTCATTGAAATTTTACAGGATGAGGTGTTAGATGATTATCTAGAAACCTGATTGTTTCATTTGAACTAATTTGATTTCATTAAATTTAAACTTAATTTCAATTGTAATAAATTATTGACATTTTTTAGGTGTTTAAAAAGTAACATATACCATGGTGAGCATTTCACATATACTGAGGCTTAAACGGGGTAACCTGCCCAGGAGACACGTGGCTCCTCAGAGCCAGAGTCGGGAACCATCTATCCAGAGCCCTAGCCATTCACCGGTACCGACACACCTCATCTCTGAGCTCTGAAACACCACCACTGCTAACCCTAAGACCGCTCCTTACAAAGACAATGGGCAGGCATGACTTTCTCAGTCCTCTCAAAATAAGTATCCTTTGGAAGAACAATAACTCAGAACAAAGGAAAAAAACCTGTTTTATTCTGCTTAACTCTCAGTAAATCAAGAAAAACAGACAACCATGTATTATCTATGCCCAAGACCCCCATTTTTAGTATTCTTGTATCATTTTATGAATAACTTACAAAAGAAAAAATATACTACAGCGAAAAACAACTTTATTACAAATTTTAATAAAAATTTAAACAGAGCCAACCTACATTTTCACTCTATAGTTTCGTGGTCTTGAAAGTGTAGACTTGCTGTGCGCTGTGCCCCCTGAATAAAACCATCGTGCATGGACCCGGCATCACTGTCCTGTGCCCAGTGCACCCAGACTGCAGACGCACCTCCCGTGGGTGCCAGTGCACAGCTCTAAGGCACTCAGCCATGTTTTCATCTCCACGTCACCCATTTCCTTCCAATCAACTTCCATACACGCCTGCCTGCAACACCTGTCCATGTATGAACTCAGTCAAGTACATTTTGGTGCATCTATCACACACTTAGTCATATAACAGTTAAATGCATTTTTTTTTTTTTTAATCCTCATCTGAGATATGTTTTTCATTGATTCTAGAGAGAGTAGAAGGGAGAGGGAGAGGGAGACGGTTGCCTCACTCATGCACCTCAAGCAGGGATCGAACCTGCAACCTGGGTATGTGCCCTGACCAGGAATAGAAACTGCAACCCTAGGGTGCACAGGACAATGCTCTAACCACTGAGGAACACCAGCTAGGGGCTTAAATGTATTTTTTTCTCATTTTGAAGTTGTCTTGAAAAGCACATAACATAAAATTTAGCACCTTCACCAGTTTTAGTGCACCGCTCAGTGGTGTCCAATGCATTCAGTGTTGTGCGGCCGCCGTCCACCCATCTCTATACCAGTTAGATACTTCCTCCTCCCCACAGTATGAATATATTGTATTCCCCCCACCCCCACCCCACCCCGAATCCTGTTACATATAGAACCCACTCCCTTTAGGTAGAAAAGTCCATTTAGGGCAAAAACAGCCATCCTCAGCTTGTGTGAAAACAGCCATCCACAGCTCTTCAAAGATGTATATGCAGCCCTCATAATAACCAATAAAAAAGAAGGACCACTATGAACCATACTAATTCTATGACTAAGTAACTAACCGTACCAAAGACAGACAGCATGCCAAGGGAAGTAGCTATCTGGCCTGACTGAGCAAACCAGCTACAGGGAAATGTCTACAACAAGAAAACACACACGGGATTCTGCTGGTCCAAGAGCACAGGCACAAGCTGCCAACTTCTAAAGCTGGGAGAGCTTCTCACTGAGGGCGACTCACTAGGACAGCTTTGCTTCCCTCTCAAGTGAGACAGAAACTGTGATCCAGTCCCTGTAAGATCCATGGACGCCTCTGAAAACAAAGAGCAGTGGCAGGCTCCAAGGGATCCTCCCAGGCAGCAAGAGGACACAAGTACTCACTGCAGCTGTGGCACAATCCCCGAGCTCTCAGAGGCTGGCGTGGCAGGCGTGATGGGGGTCATGGGGGTCATGGGCGAGGGGTACAGGGGTGTGGTGCCCGGCAAGGGTGCAGTGGTAAGAGTCTGTGAGTGGAAGAGCTGTGGTGTCTGTCCTGAGGCCCCCTGAGGAGCCTGCTGGGACGTTGACTGCTGCACTGCGGCTGTCACTGTTGTCACTGCTGCCGCCTGCTGCTGCTGCTGCTGCTGCTGCTGCTGCTGCTGCTGCCGTTGCTGCTCCTCCAGAATGGACAGACTGTTGGTGTTCTGAATGGGCTGTGGAGTCAGCCCTGTGCCATACGGCATCATCGGACTAAAGATAGGGATTCCAGGAGTCATGGCGCCCTGTGGAAAGTCAGAACGGTGGGTTAGGCTGGTTGGTGCTGCCTGGTGAGAGAACAGATGAGATGTGTAAAGACAGACGCCTCCCGGTGTAAATGCAGTTATTGAACATTAATAGGGAGGAACTTGCTGTTCTTTCACACATCACTTTCTTCAATTACCATAATATAGTAGGTAGGAGCTTAGGTGTGAAAGCCAAATCTGCTACTTATTACACGTGAGAACCTGAAGAAGTTGCTTAACCCTTCAGGTCTACCTAGGGGACAAAAATGCCCTGAGATTGTTAGAATCAGGGAGACCACTGGGGTGACCCCACATCCTTGTTTAAACCATTATCCTGCATACCGTCTAGGTAGCACCCCATTTCCAGCTTGGATGATAAATTACATGGTTACCCTAGAGAAATCCACTTACAGCGACCAGCAGGATGACAGGCACATTGAAAACACTGAGTGCTAGCAATGGTCATGATGATTATTCTAACACTATTAAAAAAGATTAATCATTGCTCTCAAAAGGTTTAATCAACAAAACCCAATGCATCTATCAGAATATCAATTTACTTTTCTACATTGCTTCTCAACGTTTCCAGACATCGTGACATTTATTAATCGCCCCGAGTCTTACCTACAGCTCTCTGGGAAGGGAAACACACGCTCTTCTTTCTTCATTAAATGAGGAAACCGAGACTAAGAACAGTTACATGAGTTGCCCAAGAACACAGAGCTTATTGGCAGATGAGCCAAGATCACAAGCACATTTTCCAACACCAACATCCATGGAGGCTGTGGAGCCTGCAGAGCTCGTGGCGGCTGTGAACCTCCTAAAGCCGCTCCTGACAGTTCTGCATGGAGGGGTTCCGTTTCCATTAGATTTTCAAATAAGTTCAAGACCCAGGAGCCACAACCCTTTCCTGCTCTGCCAACTTATTTGGCAGAAAACATAAACTAGAAATGTGTAAGACGTTTATGTCAAACTATCTCACCAACGTGGTGGCAGAAAGAACAGGAGGAAGACAAACTACACACTGTGGCCCCAAGGACAGACATTATTCCACTGCGTCTACCACTAACTTCTATAAAAATACTGGCTAGAAAAAACGCAGGTTACGTTAACTTAAAGAGACTAAGGCTCAGGTTTTGAAAGTTCTGCCTTTCTTTACGCCATATGTAACAATGAGCTAAAAACAAATAAATAAGTGACAAGATATACACATAGAAACAAGAACTACACAGAAAAACACCTTATGAGTTCAGGTAGGCAGATTTCTCAGACAAGACACAGAAGACGAACCATGAAGCAACGGTGATAAAGAGACCATAGAAAAAGGAAGAACTTCTACTTTCCAAAAGGCACCATCAAGAAAATTAAAAAGTAAACCACAGACAGGGAGACAACACCTGCAGGACACATGTTTTTATAGACAAATACACATTTTTGCTTCCACAGAGACTCCGCAAAGTATACACCATCATGCCTCTTCAAAGCCTAGGAGTCCTTCTCAACAAGAAGTGAAAGGCTTGAAGAATACAAGTCCATCTTCAAGAGCAGACGCTCTGTTACCTGCGGGGAGGCCAGGCCCTGAGCATAGGGCGGCAGGCTGTTGTTCTGATCCATGGCGATCCCTTTCTTCTGGGCAAGTCGACAGCCTCTGCACTGGCGCTGCCTCAGCAGCTGGTCTCTCCCAGGAGCATCCCCAGCACAACCTACTAGCAACTCCTGCAGCTCTCGATTCTCTTCACACCGAGACGCTGCCCTGAAAAGGTGAAGGGTGATGTGAGAACACACATGAGCTCTACAATCTCATAAGCCTGTTTCGTGGTGACACACACACAAACCCCCAAATGAAGCATTTTGTCTATAAAGCTGAAAGCTCATTCCTTCCATGTTGCCTGTGACTGCATGCAAAACTGCCCCAAGGACAAACTGTTTTGTTACATATTTAACTTAAATGTTCCTAATGTTCGTAATTAAGGTGTCATAATCAGCACTGAAATCTTTTGGGGAAAAATACCCAGAGAAAACAAATTCCCAAGCAAACTTTATGCCTGAGTTTGCTCTGTGTACACAGCCCTATTAGGCCAATTTCAGGCTCTTAAATATTCCAATTAGTTTTATACCTTTAGTGTCTTGGGCATTGAATTCAATAAACATTTAATTGGATCCAATGCACTTTAGTGTGATCATGTATTGACCTGCCACTTCATGAAACACTGTAGAAGCTGTCCATTTTATGTAATAACTTTACCTCTCTAGATGACGTAAATACAACGTGTGCCTCTATCTGGCTTTCCTTAAATTACTACTTTTTCCTTGGCTTAATTTTTGAAGTTACTTTTAGACAAAAGAACCAAGTGACTGCTCAGAGGCCCTGGTTCCGTTCCGTTGGGATGAGCTGTGCTGCCCTGGGAACCGGTTGAATCACGTGGGGTGAAGTGATGCTCACACGCGGCACCTCCTTGTCCCACAGGATAAACGTGCGGCATTATTACTAGATATCAGGTTAAACCTCATCTAACAGGACGTTCTCACTAGCCTTGCGGGTCTTAGTTACAAGTTAAAAGTCAAAACCCACATGCGCCTCAAGCATGAGCTGCTGCAGCGCAAACACTGACGTTTCCTGAACGGACCAGGACCCGATGATCACTGTGAGGACAACGGGCCACACTCCTGAAAAACAGGCTAAAAACGTAAAAACGAGAACCCCGCTTCAGAAAGTGTCAGAGAGACACGAAAAGTTACTTTTTGGACACCGTTACCCTAAAACCACAGAAGTGCCGCATATACAAAAACGACAAGGAGAGACGGCGGCGGTACAGGAGGACCCGGCCCCGTGTCAGCCCGGCGGGGCGGCGGGGGCGGTGGCTCGAGCGGAGAGCGTTCCCGCGCGGCCTGGGCGCCCATCCGCCTCCTCCCGGCCTCCAGGCCGGCCCCGCCGCAGGGTCGCCTGCGCACGGCCCTGGGAGGAGAGGAAGCCAAGCCGGCTGTTACCTGGGGCCACGGCTGACGCCAACACCACCTGCGGAGGCCTCGTCTAACGGCCGGCGGCCCAGGCGCCCGCCGCGGCGACCCTGGCCGACCCTCCAGAGCTCCCGGCGCAGGTTTATAACGTCACTTCCGCCAGTCCAGCGCGACTTCACCGCGAGGCCACGCCCCGGTGGCGGCCCTGAGAAGTGTGGGCGCTGCGTCACTTCCGGCGCCTCCCGAGATAAACGGTTTGAAGGGCTTGAGGGGCGGGGCTATTCGGGAGTTCCGGGGCGGGGCCAGCTGGCCCGTGTCTTCTCATTGGTCGTTGCTGGAAGCTGACGAGAGGTGGATTTCCAAAGCGACTGTCTGCGTGACCTTTGCCCCGTTGCCTGCCTCTCCGCCTGTTTCTCCGTTTTTAAAAGCACTTTTAAGAAATTGTAAAATATATTCATGTAAGAAAATGAAAACACACGTCCAGATAAACAGGATGTTATAAATCAGGAAGCCTGGTACTGCCGGCCCTTCCTGCTCTGTGCTGTTATGTAGCGACAGAAGACCCCTCCCTAGCGGACGTCGGTTAACCGTCGTTGCTGTGACATTTGCCTGCGTTTGTGGACATTTGCTCACTTCCAGTTTGGGGCTATTGCGAACAATGCTATGTGAACATTCTTGCACATGCCTTCTGGCGGAGTGCACACCGGGGAGCTTAACTGCTGGGGCCTCAGGTGTGCTTCTCTCCAACGATGCCAGGTGATGCCAGTCGCTTTCCAAATACGGCCGCACCAACTTGCACTCCGGTAGACGATTGGACTTTGCGATGCGCGATAGTGTTGACAATCATTTTTGTATGGTCAGACTTTAACATTCCTGTACATCAAGAGGGAATTCGGATGTTTTCTTAAGAAAGAAAACCCTAACACCTCTGTCAGCTTTCTTGGAGTGGGGGGCCCGGCGGCCACGCGGACCTCTGGGAGCCGGGCACCTGAGCGCGCCCGGGCGACCGGAGGGAGCGCCGCGGGGCAGCCGGAAGTGGCGCGACTTCCGACTTCCGGCTGGGTGGCCATCTCGCGGTGAGACAGCAGGAGCGGGTGCCGGCGATGATGTCCTCCGCAGCCGTGTCTTGGGGTCCCGGCCGAGAGCTGGCGATGGAGCCGCGCGGCGCCGGCCCCGTGCAGCTGCGCTTCTCGCCCTACGCGTTCAACGGAGGGTGAGGCCCCGCAGTCGCTCCCCGTTCCGGGCCCTGCTCACGCCCTCGGGTGTGCGGCGGGCCTCCGTCTCTGGGTGGCTTGTCCTCTCGGCCCATCGCTTGGGTGTCGGTGCGGACGGCCGGTGGGCAGTGAGGCCGCAGGTGGACACGGAAGCCCGGCCTCCGCTGCGGGGGAGCTTCCCGGAGGGACCCAGCGGCAGCGACGGGCAGGTGTAGCGTCTGCGGTGGATCAGTCCGCGTTGGTCGATGCATAGTTGTGTCTGTAGCTAAAAGGGTCGATCAAACAATTTAATCGTTTTTTGTTATTTTAGGTAGAAAGTAGGATTAGTTGGCCGGGCTTCGTTTCATAGTTACGTGCTTGTTTTTTAAGATTTAGCCTAAGTTCGGGGGAGAATACTCAGAAGAGGGCCTTTAAAAATGTTATCTTGCATGTTACATTTAAGTTGTCCTTTTAAAATAAGAATACCAGCTTTACGTCACGTGGTGCTTTTCCTTGACATGCACTAAAAGAACGCGGTTGTAGGGCGATGCCCCATAAGGACTCCTGGCAGCTGTAAATTGAGGCAGTGGTTGCAGTTAACCCACTGAACTAGGTACAGCGCACACACCGATGGGAAGACGGCCAGGCTGTTTGAACAGGTTTTGTGGATTTGAGGTTCTCATGCATGTTTTGCGGATGTGTTGGCAGGAGAGTGGAAGTTTTGATTTTAGCCTTGTGCCTGCCACTAAAGGGCAATGCGGCCTCTCCACTTTTTTAACACAGCTTCTTAGAGTTTGGAGGAGAATCAAGCATTTTGTAAATTGCCAGCCGTTACATTTTTTTCATCCTCATGCTGCCCTGAGTGTTAGATGGTATTAGCCCCGTTTTTACAATGAACCTGGGGCCCCAGCCACAATGCTGGTGTGAGGTTGAGCGAGGACTTGAATCCATATCTCTGTGTCCACTGAGTTTATGCTTTACTCTTGCACTTCTAACACTTTTGGTGACAACTGATGGAGTAGTTAGGTCATCAGGTGGCTATTAGACCCATTTCATAAGGCAGTTGTGAATTCTTTGTAAGACTGTGCAAGGTGTTGAATATTCAGTATCCGTTACTCTCCTTTTAGCCCATTGCAATCCAATTTAAGCCCTATGAATTTCAGATTATTAAATTGAGTTACCTTTTCTCAGTGTTATTTTTTTTAAAAAATTTTTAATTGATTTCAGAGAGGAAGGGAGGGGGAGAGAGGGTTAGAAACATCAGTGATGAGAGAATCATTGACTGGCTGCCTCCTGCACACCCTACACTGGGGTTTGAGCCGCAACCCGGGCATGTGCCCTGACCAGGACTCGAACCGTGACCTCCTGGTTCATAAGTTGATGTTCAACCTCCGAGCCACACCAGCAGGGCAGGTATTTAATTTTTAATAATGATGATAATTCTGTAGCTCTTCTTTTACCTCCCACTACGGGCCCTTTGCTGTGATGTAGGCTGTGTTTTAGGGAACTCTTGGTATTTTTCCAGATTACCCATAGCCTTTCCTGATCTCACCTCTTCTACCTGAATCCTGCTCTTGCTAGCATCCAGTGGTTTTCTCCCAGCGCAGGCACACCTCGTGTTGTGTTTCATGTGCTCACAGATGATGCGTTCTTTACAAGTGGTTAGCATTTTTTAGCAATAACATTTTTAAATTAAGGTATGTACATTTTTAAAATACATAATGGTATTGCACACTGATTTCAGTGTAGTATAAACATAACTTTTCTATGCTCAGAGAACCCAAAATCTGACTCGCTCTGTTGTGATACTCGCTTTATTGCAGGGGTCGGAACTGGACCGGCGCCCTTCTGTTGGGTCAGGCTTGTTTACCATCCAGGAGGACTCATTAATTTTTTTTCCTTCTTTTCCCTCAGTACTGTATTGGCTATTGCTGGAGAAGATTTTTCAATTGTTGCTTCTGATACTCGATTGAGTGAAGGGTTTTCAATCCACACCCGGGACAGTCCCAAATGTTACAAATTGTAAGTAAATTTCTAATTCCACATTTCCCAGCGCCTTGTGGTAACCTAATGCTACAGAGATTTAACTTCTAAACAGTGTGTTGCATGAGTTCTTAGACTGCCTGTTTGGGGCTTTGCATTTTTGTCAGGAAACGATTTTATAAATTAGTATTTCCTGATAATTTACTATGTAGTGTTCATGGTATCTGCCATATGTGGATACCAACAGTGCCTTTCATAAACTAAATATTTTCTTTTTTTTTTTAATATATTTTATTGATTTTTTACAGAGAGGAAGGGAGAGAGAGATAGAGAGTTAGAAACATCGATGAGAGAGAAACATCAACCAGCTGCCTCCTGCACATCTCCTACTGGGGATGTGCCCACAACCCAGGTACATGCCCTTGACCGGAATCGAACCTGGGACCTTTCAGTCGGCAGGCCGACGCTCTATCCACTGAGCCAAACCGATTTCGGCAAACTAAATATTTTCATCTCAACATTTTGTCATGAAAAACTTCAAATATACAACAGAAGTAAAATGTTGTGGTGAACATCCATATATTGCCACCTAGATCTTATTAGCATTTTACATAATTGTCGTATTTTCTCATCCTTGTATCCATGAATCCATTAAATTTTTTTTTTAATCTGCCCATTTTTTTTAACCTGAAACATTTAGTCGTGTCCTAAGCAGTTGCACCAGTGGCTCACAGTGTTAGTAGATCCATTTTTTCTAAAATACAAAAATAAAGTCATGTACAGAAAGAAAAAAAGGGTCTGCATAAGTCAGCTAAATGCATCTTGCAGGTTGGCAGTGGTTTGTAACTAACATTTTTGGCGACAGTTATACATGGTGGTTAATTCCCAGGTTGGTCCAAAAGAGCCTTTTGCACCTGAATTGTAACAGGAAAGGACTGAGGAGGTTTGTCCTGTGTGTGCAGGAGGCGGTAAAGAAGGGAGGCCTGTCCTTCCTGCTCAGGGTGGACTGACACATATTACCCCCGAGAACTGAAGTTTGTCTTCATCGTCCCAGTTCCCCTTTTTTATATATGTATTATATTTTATTGATTTTTTACAGAGAGGAAGGGAGAGGGATAGAGAGTCAGAAACATCGATGAGAGAGAAACATCGATCAGCTGCCTCCTGCACACCCCCCACTAGGGATGTGCCTGCAACCAAAGTACATGCCCTTGACTGGAATCGAACCCAGGACCCTTCATTCCGCAGGCCGACGCTCTATCCACTGAGCCAAACCGGTCAGGGCTCAGTTCCCTTTTTGACCACTTCTCCATCTTGGATGCCTCGTTCTCCTCTCCGGTTTATAGTGCACCCATGCTACCTTGCTTCTTCTAAGATGTACTTTTTATAATTTGAAAGTAGTGAATGATATAAATATAACTTTATTGATATCATCTTTGTGTAGTCTTCTCTTTTTTATAATGTTCTAATTTATCTTATTATTATTTTTAGTTGAGAGAGAGAGAAAAAAAAATCAGTGTAAGAGAAATATCTATCGACTGCCCCCCCTACCCCACCTCTATGCTCCCCGACTGGGGATCAAACCCCAACCTGGGTATGTGCCTTGACTGGGAATTGAACCTGCTGCCTTCTGGTGTACGGGATGATGCTCAAACTAACTGAGCCACACTGGCCAGGGCTGTAACATTCTATTTTAGCGTGTATGCTGCTAAAGTGAAGACCCATTCTTTTTTATGACATACTTCAGTTCTAGGAGTAGATAGAACACTGACAATTTCCTGTGTCCCTGTCATCCATTGTCAGCCCTAGACCATGTGTACAGCTGAAGCTGCCTGAATACCCTGATCCCACGCCCTCTGGGGCTGACCTAGAGCTGAGCCTGCCTCTTCCCCACCTGCTTGAGACTCTACAGTTACACTTTATTCTTTGCAGTCCACTGATGTATTTGGATATTTGGGAAAAGCATCTTGAAGCTCCCAAAATGTTGTCCTAACTGTTGGTATTGTCAGCCCATCTTGGTGTTGGATTGAAGGTCTTTACCTCCGCAGAGAGGCTGGTTGTAGGGAGAGATCAGGAAATGCTGGTAGCTGGTGATGCCCCAGAGGGTCGGGGGTCCACAGTTGGACAAGAATGATTTGTATGCTCGTCCATAAAGTCTGAAAGGAAGAAATCATGGCCTCTGCTAAATAGTCCTTGACGAGGTGGGTTTAGCTTTCTTTATAGATCAGTACCCAGATTTATGGGTTTATTTTTGAGACATATGGTTGAACTTGTATGGATGTCCCAAAATTTAATCAGTTTCCTTCTGGTGGGCATTTGGGCTGTTTTTTGATTGTTTTGTTTTGGAGAGCCACTAAAATAATATGTATACTCACACAAGTGACCTGAACATATCTTTGCAAACTTGCTGACATGATGAATGTCTGGCAGTGAGATTATTGCGTGAAAGTGATGTGCGCTTAACCCTTTGCTAGATCCAGCCAGTGGCCCTTCTGAGGGTGAGATCGACGTGTCCTCCTTCCCAGCATCTGAGAGGACCGTTTTCCACAGGCTGCCAGCACGAGGCATACAGCCAGTGCGATAGGTGGAAATCGTCTCTTGTTTAGATGTGGATTTCTGAGAGACCCAGAGGCTCTTTTCATGTTTATGGTGACTTGTGTCTACTTTTATGTGACTTTCATAACATTTTACCCAACTTAGTTTCAGATGTACAACATGATTCTAATTTGTATATAATGTAAAATGATCATAATCAGTCTAGGTAAAACCTGTCCACGTACATAGTTGCACAGATTTATTTATTGTAATGAGAACTCATCTTAGCAGCTTCAAATATGCAAGACAGTATTAGTGACTACAGTCACCATGCTGCACGTTACACCCCCATGATCCCTTGCGGTGTTAACGTTTTTCATAATTGTAGACTAAGAAAGTTAAAACTGGACTTTGGTCATGTGTATTACAAATACATGTTCTTAGTTTTTTCTGTTAAACTTGGTATTTTTCTCTTTAATTGATGTGGTGGAAGGAATTAGATATCTGATTACAGACCTTCCCCCTCCCCATTTCCATTCTCCACTGAGTGGCGTGGCAGTTGTCTCATTACCACCCAGTGAGCAATGGGAATAGGAGCTCTAGGGTTAACATTGCCCAGCAGGTGTTTTGCTTTACTGTTTAACCAACTCAATGTCCTGAAATGTGCTTTTTATAGAACAGACAAAACAGTCATTGGATGCAGCGGTTTCCATGGAGACTGTCTAACCCTCACGAAGATTATTGAAGCAAGACTAAAGGTAGATGCGTTTTACATGTCTGACTATTGGAAGTTGGTAACTCGTTAGACTCTTTTACGGACACAGCATAGCTGCTGCTCAGAATAGCTGGAGAAGCGCTAGGTTAGTACGAGAAACTGACCTGTCGATGCAGCGTCATTAACATATAGAATGTGAAACCACAACAGACCCACCTGTCAGATCCCTACAACAGAGAGGATTTCTGCCCTTTTTTGAGGCAGCAGGAACGGAGTTCTTCCGAAGATTCGCTTCCCTGAAAAACAAACGGGTGGATTTCTGTGGAGAAGACAAGCTTTTTGGTGGGAGCTTGGTCTGGAATCCTGTCAGCTGACGTCCTTTCCCCCTGCCCCTCACAGACAGGACTTGTGGGCAGGAGCAGGAAGGGGAAAGCCATTGCTACCGACCACCTTCACAGGCTTTAGTTGACAGGAGGCTGGTGGGTAGGAGAGGAGGGGCAGTGTTAGGAAGAAGTGAGAGAAGGAGTGGGACCAACCGTTTGTAAAGGGCTGACATGTCACTGCCTGAGGCCTGAGGTGGGATCGGCTCTGATGAAGCAGGGACGATTCTGGACTCGGATCAGGGTCTGTGTGCAGTAAGCGTTTGCTTCCCGTCGTTTCCAGGCCAGGGCAGGAGTGTTTGGACTCTGTTCGGTGGGTTCTCGGCGCTCAGGTGGCTGGAACTCCCAGTCACCATTGTCAGCATCAGAAATGTAGGTGTTTCTCACCGTGTAGCCTGGCGAGGTTTTGTCAGAGCTGTTGGTGGTATTTGCAGTGTCGGTCCCCTTGCCCTTGGTTCCTGATTTAACTTTGTTGGCTCTGGTCATGGTTTTTAAGTGGTTGGTAGGTCCATCTGGTACCTGAAGAAACGAGCTGTAGTGATCACGTTGTGCCTGCCTGTTTGTAACACCTGAGATGGTTCCCACTGCGAGTGGCGTGGTCACTGGACTACACAGGGGCTTACTTACTTGGCACTTGCTTTTTGCATGTGTAGGAACCATTTCATCCGGTATTCATCGGTTGTTGGTACTTATTTAAAAATTCTACTTACATTGCGAGATTCAGCAACTTACATTTATTGACCTGTGTGTGGTTTCTAATATTTTGTAAATGGGACTTAGAGGACAAAAATAAAACATGACAGGGAGAGTTGTTTTGTTAAATAAAACAAGAACCAGTGAGGTCAACTTAGTGCACAATACTTCCTGAAGTGTTTATTCAATACATTATTACATAGGTGGTGAGGTGAATAAATGGGGTTTGGTTTTGAAATAAAATGAAATTAAAATTTTTTACGACTCATTTTGGAAAAAAAATCTTCTGGACACCGACACATGCACCACTCGTAGCTTCTTTCTAATGTGTCTTCAGTGCTTTGTCACTGACAATTCCACAGTATTTCCTAGGTTTCTCTTTAGAGGTGGTTGCCAGGTGGCTGACAATTTGGAGAACTTTATGTTACGTTTGCTACTTTGGTAGGATTCCTTGGTCTGTTAGGTAAGTTGGGGTTCCCACGGGTGAAGTCAATGTGGGCTGGGACTCCCTGAATATGAATGCCACCTGGATTTGGAGGCTCCTGTGCTCACTGCAGGGGCTTCAGGAGCAAGACCTCACCCTGTCCTAGCGTCTGCGGCACCAGGTTAGCGCGGCCTCATCTCTGTTCTCAGGCGAGGCTGCTGTGCAGAGAGGGGCCTCGACCTGCGTCTGATCAGGGCTCAGCAGACTGCAAAGGCCCAGATAGGAAGTGTCTCAGCTTTGTGGGTCACTGGTCTTGGTGGCAACAATCAGCTCTGCTGTTGAAACGCAGAAGCAGTTGTAGGCGGCCTGTGATGATGGGAGAGACTGTTCACAGACACGGGTGGGGCTGGATTTGGCCCACGGCTACAGTTTGCTGACTGGTCTATGCGGAGTGAAGAGCTGGGTTGGTGTGAGTTTGCTCTGGAGTTTGTATCTTTGTCTTGGAATAAGGATGACATGGGAAATAGTCTGTAAACCAGATGCGGAGGGGCAAACTTAGTGTTCTTTCCTCTAAAAATTCTTATTCCTCCCAAAGTGATAGGGTCTAGTGCAGGGGTGGGCAAACTTTTTGACTCGAGGGCCACAATGGGTTCTTAAACTGGACCGGAGGGCCGGAACAAAAGCATGGATGGAGTGTTTGTGTGAACTAATATAAATTCAAAGTAAACATCATTACATAAAAGGGTACGGTCTTTTTTTTTTTTTAGTTTTATTCATTTCAAACGGGCCGGATCCGGCCCTCGGGCCGTAGTTTGCCCACGGCTGGTCTAGTGAATTATTTTACCTTAGTGATACTGAGTTTTTTGATCAGGAGAGAAACAGGTATCTTTTCTTTCACCAAGATATGCACGTATTCTTTTCACTCTACTGTTCATTGTTGTAGCCTGTAATAAATATATTCTGCCTCTGCATTTCTGTTTTTGTTAAAAATCGCAGATGTACAAGCATTCCAATAACAAGGCCATGACCACGGGGGCAATTGCAGCAATGCTGTCCACAATCCTCTACTCGCGGCGCTTCTTTCCGTACTACGTTTACAACATCATCGGGGGACTCGACGAAGAAGGTAAGGTCTTTCTTGTGGAAAAGGAGGGGCCGGCTTGTCTTAGATGTCGGGGTTTCATCTAGACTTGAAAGAACCACAAGGACCATCTTGCCCGACAATTTCATTTTCTGATAGAGCAACAGAGACTGAAGCTGAAAGGAAATAAATGGTTGTCCAGGGACACAGAGCAGGTGGCGGTTGGCGCTGGAATGTCAGCAGGTGTTGCTTTACTATTTCCTCAAGGTCTCAGTGAGTTCAGAAGTAGGTACTCAGCATTTTAGTCTTAAAAAGGAAATCTGATCTGGAGGACAAACTTATTTGACATCAAAAAGTTTTTAAAAAGTGACGTCTTGGAAGGAATGCGTGCGTTTTCATCCGTGTTTCTGTAACATTTTTGAAAGGCTCTGGTTTCCGGCAGAGCCGGGACGTTTCTGTCCTGCTGTGTCGCTCAGCTCAGGCACCGAGGCTTCACACAGGTCTGATCTGTGCTGACTTTCAGTGGCTTCCAAACACCACATAGACTCTCAGGACCGTCTGTGCCACCGTTCAGAGCGGCCCATTGTGAAAGTCACAGAAGCGTCCGTGAGGACCTGGTCAGCGAAATGGGTCTGCTTCCGAGAGGGAAGGTGGGTGGGGAGGAGTCAGGGCTTCTCGGTTCCGTCCCTCCAGGGTCTGTGTCTCTTTCTGCCCACGGGCTTCCCTGCTGCCCCCACCCAGGGGCTCTGGGAGCTCTCTGCTCTTCCACCTTCACGGTTCCCATGAGACAGACTAGGCCGACAAGTGTCCTTTGAGGCTTTCAGCCTCACTTGAAAACTAGGAGAAAGTGTAAGGGCTAGAAATGATCATCAGAAATTAATTACTCTTTACCTGGGCAATTACATTCTAGCCACCGATCAGCTGCCTAACCTAGCACAGCTCTTCTGGTGCCTTTTTGACTTAAATTATATCTGATTTGAATGTCAGATCAATAAATTCATGTTTTAGCAGCATTAGCGGCTACCGTTGAATTTCAGCAGGGCAGGCAAGGTCCTTGAACTCCCCCAAGAGTCAGAGATGATCTGGGAGCTCACGGCTACTAACTGGCACGCTGGGGTTTGGGTCTGTTTGACTGCAGGCCCTCCCTGGCCTTTGATTTTCACGTGACAGCACTCCTTGTTCAGGTGGATTTGATTCGCGGGCATTTCCAACTGTCCTTTCTAATCTTGTCTTTGATTTTCCTTAGAGTAACGCTACTTCTTAAAGAAGTTTATCCCCCGACGGTCTTCAGCTCTGACCAAGGCATCTCTTTTCTTGGTTTTCCTCCCAGCAGATTTCTGAAAAAGAAACCAGCAGGCCTTTCTGAGACTTTGCTGTTGGCCTCTGTTTCATCCCGGGTTCTGACCCTCGCCCAGGGTCTTTCCTCACTGTGTCTCTTTCTCCACCTTCTCCACCAGCTTTCCTTTTTTTGTTTTTCAGTTTCCTTATTATCATTATTACTTTTTTAAGAATCCTGCTCGTTAGATTTTGTTTTACTTTGAAGTTTCCTTGAGTTGTTGCATTTTATCAGATTGGTTTTCATTTTGTTTGCTTTTGCCTCCGTCTTCTACATTGGAGGCTTCCTTCAAATTTCTGTTCTAGTTTCTGGCTTCCATTCCTCTTGACGATGCTGCACCCAGGTGTGATGGTCAGGTCTGATCGCCACACCCCAGCCCCACCCTCTCTGTAGGCTGTCCATCACTGTGGACGTGCCCCTTTCTGATGGAGTTGAGGCTGCTAAAAAGGTTTTTGCTCTTAGGAGCTACAGAAATGGCCTTGTCCACACTGCCGTGTTTCACAGGCCAGCCTCAGAGAGGTTGCAGTTTTGGTTCCATACCAACTAGGGATGTTCAGGAGGAATTTGGTGCAGAACTTAGAGCGGGACCTGTGACCATTAACCAGCGTGCCTGCGAGGCCACAAGCACGCAGGGAGTCAAGGATGGGGGGTGGGGGGGGCCGGGCAGAGTGCAGTCTGGTGGCAGACACCACGGGGACAGGAGTGGCGGGTGGGCTCTGGAGGGCGGGAGGCAGGCTGCTGGTGTCCCCTGTGCAGCAGGGCTTGTGCTCCTCGCTGAGAGTTGCTGACACTTTAGCTCAGTCAGTAGTCCGTTCAGCTTCACACTGTTGCCGTGATTTGAGATCGGGGTCAGGATGCAGCCTCATGGAGACTGTTTCCTTCTTGAAGGGAAGGGAGCCGTGTACAGCTTTGACCCCGTGGGCTCCTACCAGAGAGACTCCTTCAAGGCGGGAGGTTCAGCAAGTGCCATGCTGCAGCCCCTGCTGGACAACCAGGTAACAACACTGCCCCAGTCCTCCTCCGCTCCGGGGAGGGTGGGGAAATCAAAGCTTTCTCATACATCCATGTGAACTATGGCTGATTTGCCCGCCCAGACCTCCTGGTCTCTGCTGGCTCTCGGCCACTGCTCACTTACCCCACACCTGCCTGCCTCCTGCATCCCTGTGACTTCTTGGTCTCTGGTGCTGACCACGGTTGGTCCATCTTTTCAGTTCTCCTTGCCATCCTCACCCGAGTTTCCTGAAGACACCTTTCTCCCCGATACCATCTCTGTGTCTTATTAACACGCCCCTTTTCCATTTCTGCTGACTGAACTCAGACCAGCATGGCATCTCGCCTGGATTGGTATATCTCCTGCATTCTGGTTCCCTTCCCCAGGACATTCTCCTCACTTTTCTGGAATTTGTCACATGCAGTAACTTCTCTGCTCATTGCTTACTACCTCCACTCCCGTCACTCCCCTCCACAGCCCCTGGGAGCACTGCCTGTCCCGTCTCCTCGACCTTGGACGTGCCACAGCCTCGCTCCTTCACGCCCAACTTGAGTGTCCTTTGTTCTAGCGGGTCTGGTCGTGGCCACTGGGCTCTCCTGGCCCCTCTCCCTCCTCAGCTGCAGCACAGTCTGTAACGCTCTGCCCCTTGCCCACCTCCAGGGCAGGGGCTTCCTGGGAGCCAGGGCTTTGTCTCCATGCACCTGTGTGGAGGACACTGATCTGTGCGACGTGTTTGCTGTGAACTCTCAGACATGTGGAGGCGGAGGGACAAGGGGCTCGGTCCTCTGTACGGTCACGTGATGCCTCACCCAAGTTCCCTGTCCCACCAGGTTGGTTTTAAGAACATGCAGAATGTGGAGCACGTCCCGCTGTCTTTGGACAGAGCCATGCAGCTTGTGAAAGACGTCTTCATTTCTGCTGCCGAGAGGGATGTGTACACCGGGGACGCCCTGCGGATCTGCATCGTGACCAAGGAGGGCATCCGGGAGGAGACGGTGCCCCTGCGGAAGGATTGACCTCTGTGCCACGCGCTGCTTTGTTTATTAAAATAAGCCCTGATGTGCTCGTCCTGTTGGAACTTGGCTTCTCTCAGCAGCACAGGTCCGGGGGCTGCATTCCCTTTCCTTTCGTTTTCCTCATTCTTCCACACTTTCTGTCCTCCAGAGCTACTTCTTATTTTAAGGATGAAAAAATAAACAGCTTGTGTCAGTTTTCCTTACATTTATGAGCAAGAAGTTTATCGGAAAAGTTGACTTCTGTCCGTGGAGATGGACCCGTCTCACCCAGAGGGCGTCTTCTCCACGGTTTCCCTTCCCTCCCTCTGGCTCTGACTAAGACGTCGGGGGATGTAAGTGAACACCGTGGACTCACTCCGGGGTTGGAGACGCGCAGCCTGGAGGGGCTGTTTGGAGACGCATCTTCTAATCACCACAGAGAGGGCCATCTCGGAAACAAATGGGCCTTTACGGGGTCCTTAGCCAAACAGCTTAGGAATGTTAGGATCAGACCTGAGTTTTGATGGTGCTGGGTAGTTTTTGCTCTAGAATTATGTACATTTTAGCTCCATTACATAGAATCTTGGACTAGTTTTCTTGGTGTTGAGCAAGTCCAATTATACAACGTAACCTAGGGCGTATGATTTTCTTTGTAGCCTAACGAAGAATTTACTGTTGACCTCGTTAAGAGTTCATTAAAATTATTAAAGCCCCTAGTTTGGTCTACAAATAGGGTCACAGGTGAAAACCAGCCTCCACGTCAGGTTCAGCCTTATTGGACTAGTTCTCTGGGGAAGCAGCTGGTCGGACTGGCCGACTTAGGGTGAGGAAGTGACTTACGCTGACCTGCCGTCTGCGAGCCAGGGCCAGAGCCGGGAGCAGGTTCCTGCTGCAGTGTGAGGGCCAAGCTGGGTGGGAGGACCCTCCCCGCTCAGCGCTCCCTACTCGGGCTCCTCCCGGCCTCAGCGTTGCAGGAGGGCAGCCGCCTCACTCAGCTCCTGACTTAAAATGCTGTAGAAGTCCTCACAGACACTCAAATAATATTTGGCCAATATCCGGGCACCCTGTGATCCAGCCGTTGACACCACTGCAATTATATAAACGGGCTATTTTATTTTTTCGTTTCAAAGGACTTTTTGTTGAGTTTGGGATTCAGTGTTTCACTATTTGAAATTTGAATGTGTGTGTCTAGAATTCTCTCTGAGGTCCTCACCTCTGAAGGGTCCTAGTATGTAACCATCCTTTTCACAGCTCCAGGCACAAGGTGTTCAGCCCCGTTTCCTTCAGAGCTTGGACGTGGTCTCCTTTGAAGGCCTGTGTGTGGAGGAGGCAGGAGTCACCTCCAGCCTCCATGTGCTGGTGCATGGGCCTCTCTGGGCCAGCTCTGACTCCAGTTACTGGGCGGCTTTTCCAGATGGTTCCATCGTAATTGCTCACCTGAAAAAGCACCCTTTTAGCACCTGGACAGATTTGAGGGACAACTTCCTTTGACAGCTTTCGGTCCTGGTTACGCTGAGACCCTCAGGTCAGTGATGCTCCTGCCAGGACACAGCTCACTCTGGGTTCACACACTGAGGTGGAATGCTGTGTAGTTGTTCTTAGCAGAAATACTTCTCTGGGTCCGCTGGACAGGCTGCCTGCCCCCCACCCCCACCCCCCGTGACCTGCAGGTGCCACTGGGCCTCCGTGTTTCCCGCTCTGACTTGCAGGCAGGGAAGTGGGCCTGTGAGACTGACTGCGAGCCTGCCTGGGAGGGTGGGGCCGTCTAGTAGGAGGTGGTCTTCATCCCCACAGTGTCCCAGCTGATTGGTGCCTGCCTTTTGCACCTTGCGTCCAGGGGAGCGGCCGACCCCTGGTGGAAGGTGGGTCCCCTGTATTCCGCAGAGCCCTCGTCCTAAACCGATTCTGGGCCACCCCAGGTGCACCTCCCTACCCGGGGCTGGGACCTGAACACGCCCATGGCAAACCATCCAATGCCTGGATGGTGGGCAAACACTCGGAAACTCCCAGCTCCTCTGCAGACAAGTCCCTCGGAAACAGCCCTGGGAGCGGGTGAGGGGTGGGTCATAGGGCTCTTGGCACAGGTAAGGGGCTGGTTAGGTGGCCTGTGTGGGGCAGGAGCCTGGCGTCCACACAGTGCCTGTCGCTGGGGCCACACCAGCCTCAGATCCTCCCACTGCGGGGGGAAGGGGGTGTGCACTCAAGAGACCCTGCCTCTGGGGAGGAGCTATAAGGCCTGCAGAGCCCGGGACAGCCCTGCCACTCGCCTGCCAGCTGCCAGCCATTCCGTCTCCATTCAGAAAAAGCCCCTGTGTCCATGGACAATGGAGACTGGGGAACCGGAAGCTGGGAGCACTGGGGGTCCAGAACCTCACCCTCGGTTCTGCTGGACGGGCCTGAAGGGTTTGGCTGCCAACACCTGGGGCGAGGTCTCTCTCGGGCGGGGAGCTCACGCATGTGTGCATTTGGGAGGTGACAGGATACGTCCAACAAAGGGAGAGGCTACAGTCAGCATCTCTGTCCTGGAGGCCCTTCCCAGGCATCTTCCCAGGACGCCCACCTGGTCTTAGTGGCTCCTTGGGACTTGTCATCTTGGAAAGTATTTTTCTATAAATGGGAAACATCTCCATTCAGAAAAGGACCTGGGGTGTGGCTTCTGCCCACAGAGCTGCGCTGGAACGCACAGGCCACCTGGCGTGTGACTGCACCGCGTTGCCCTCCCGTAGCCCCAGGGCCTGCACCTTCTCTGCACCCAGACACTGCTGGGAGCCCCCTGCCTCGGACTTGGCTGGGGTCGCTTGGAAACCAACTCCTTCCACGTGGAGGGTGCGTGCCTCTCTCCTGGAGGTCACCAGGGGGCAGTGTCAGCCTGGCCGGCGGTGGGAAGGAGGCCTGTCGCTGGCCAAGGTCCTGGTGCCTGGCTTGGCTGAGCTGTGCGAGCCCTGCGCCGCTCCAGGTCTCAGCTGGTGCTGACACCAGGGGAAGGGACTAGCCGGCAGCCATCTACTGCGGGAGGTAAGAATGTAAGTGGCGGCCCCGGGTGTGGGGGCGGGGAGATGGAGAGAGAAGGGAGGCCGGAGGGGCTGGTCGTGGTTTCAGGAGACAAAAATCAAAACAGAATTTCTTAGGAAACAGGGAAACCCAAGGGTTCCAGGGATCTGACCGGTGGCGAACTGAGATTAAGACAGAATTCCACTGGCCTCTCTCTCATTTTCCTTGGTTTTCTGCTACCAGCAAGTCCTTTCATTTCTTGTACTTTGGTAAATTCCCTTCCAAAGAGCCTGGGTGAGGGTTTTGCGTGGGTGCTGGTGGGAGGAGGACCCCAAGGTCAGGAGCACAAGTCGGACTTGTAATTAACGAGACGCCTTCGGTTCCGGAGGATGTGGCCCAGCCCTTCCACCTGCCAGTGACAAGGGCTAAATGTGTTGTCCTCGGCCTGGGCCGGGGAGGAGCCTGCAACCAAGGTACGTGCCCTTGACTGGAATCGAACCCGGGACACTTTGGTCCACAGGCTGATGTTCTATCCACTGAGGCAAACCGGCCAGGGCTGTACCACAGCTTTTTTATGCTCTCATCTACTGATGGGCACTGGGAATGCTTCCATATCTTGGCCGTTGTAAGTAAAGCTGCAATGAACATAGGGCTGAATATATTCTTTCGAATCAGTGTTTCGGTTTTCTTCAGATATATGCCCAGAAGTGGAATTGCTGGGACAAATGGCAGTTCCACTTTTAATATTTTGAGGCAACTCCGTACTGTTTTCCACAGCGGCTGCACCCGTCTGCCTTCCCACCAGCAGTGAGCGACGGCTCCCTTTCCTCCACATCCTCGCCAGCACTTGTTTATTGATGGTAGCCACTCTGACAGGTATGAGGTGGAATCTCATTGTGGTTATAACTTGCGTTTCTGATGATCAGTGATGTTGAGCACCTTTTCATATGTATTGGCATCTGTATGTCCTCTTTGGAGAAGTGTCCATTCAGGTCTTCTGACCATTTTTTTAAAATATTTTTTTATTGATTTCAGAGAGGAAAGGAGAGGGAGAGATAGAAACATCAACGATGAGAGAGAATCATTGATTGGCTGCCTCCTACACGCCCCCTACTGGGGATCAAGCCCGCAACCCAGGCACATGCCCTTGACAGAAATCAAACCTGGGACCCTTTAGTCCGCAGGCCAACGCTCTATTCTCTGAGCCAAACCAGCTAGGGCCTGGCCATTTTTTAATTAGGTTGTTTTGGGGTTTGTTTTTTATGGATGTTGAATTGTATGACTTTTTAATAAATTTTGGACATTAACCTCTTATCAGATATATCATTGGCAATGGAAGGTTTTCTTTAATTTTCTCCTTAATGGACTTTATCATTTATTGTTTTAATTTTAGAAATCTACATTCAATAACTCCTCTTCCATTAGTGCACGATTCCAAAAGAACCAACTAACCTTCTTAAAATCCTTTGGTTGTAGGTCCAGTCTAGTGACCAACTGAATGGAAAGTATTAGCTGGAAGCGTGATTTGAGTTGGTAAGAAAGCAGGTTGTTTGGCAGAATATCTCCCTTAAAACCAGCCATGTGGACATCCGTAGGTACACCTGACCGTCTTCTAATTGGTGAGTAATAATGGCGTTGGGGTAGGGCCGTGGTCGGCAAACTGCGGCTCGAGAGCCACATGCGTCTCTTTGGCCCCTTGAGTGTGGCCAAGAAGTTTCAATTGCACTGTACGTGCGCACCCACACGTGGTGTTTTGTGGAAGAGCCACACTCAAGGGGCTGCAGTTTGCCAACCACTGGTAGGGGATGGGGCAGGGGTAGGAGGAGGAGCTGGTTTGCTGACTGTGTTCAAAGATAGTCAGGTAGTAGCTGGGCCAAAATAGCCGTCAGAATCACCTGGGTTTGCCCAGGCTGCCCCGCCCTCCAGAGGCGCCCACCACCCACCCCACCCTGTCTGCCTGGGAACTGATTTCTCCTTCAAACCCTGGCTTAGGGATGCCTCTGCCTGAACCCCCACCCCCACATGCACACCTGCCCATTCTTCCCCTCTCTCCTCTCTGGCCCCCCTCCCCCTCCCTGGCCCCCCATTCCCTCCTTGTCCCTCCCCCTTCCCTCCTTTTCCCCCTTCCCCCTTCCCTGCCCTCCTCCCCCTCCCCCTCCCCAGCCCCTTCCCCAACCCCTTCCTCTGTCCTATCACCCAACCCCTTCCCCCCTTCCCTGTCCCCCTCCCCCTCCCTGCACCCTCCCTGCACCCTCCTCCCTGCTCCCCCTCCCCCTCCCTTCCCCTCCCTCTCCCCTCCCTGCACCCTCCCTGCACCCTCCTCCCTGCTCCCCCAGACCAGGCCTCTCTGGCTCAGGTGCTCTGCAGAGAGTGACTCTGCTTAAGTCAACCTCCCGTCATGACCATGTGTCCTGCCCTTCCTCCCCTTCTTTCTGGGGTTGATTCTTTCCCACAACTTTCTTGTCCCAGACTCTCCTTTTTTCTTTCTTTTTTAAAATATGTTTTTATTGATGTCAGAGGAAGGCAGAGGGAGAGAAAGAGAAACATCAATGATGAGAGAATCATTGATCGGCTACCTCCTGCACGTCCCACCCGTGATGGAGTCCGCAACCCAGGCCTGTGCCCTGACCAGGAATCCAACCCTGACCTCCTGGTTCATAGGTCGACGCTCAACCTGAGCCGTGATGGCTGGGCTGGACTCTCCTTTTTTCAAAACAACCAGCATGTTATAGAAATGGATCATACATTTGGGATTAGCTTTTTCTGTCAGTGGAATTCTCTGTAGGGTCATCTCGCTCCAGGGAGAAGAATCAGGCTCCACCTGTGGAGGAAGGACGCAGAGTCTGGACGGGCTGTGACATCACTGTGGTAGGTGTGTCCAAACTTGATCTATAAGACACGGCCCACGAGCCACCTAACATCCGTCCTCTGGTGACTCCTGTCGGGCGCTGTGGGTGGCGTGTGATGCCCTAGGGCTCGGCCACCTGTCGGCGGTGGCCCGTGGGCCCGTTACTGAGCGGCTCTGTGAAATGTCAAAGGGACACGCGTGGCCCCACGGCCGACCCCGGGGACACCTCCTGCCTACACAGCCGGACACGCAGAACGTCCTCGCAGGGAGGAGCCAGGGGCCGTGTCCACGAGGTCACGTGCCTCCCTCACGTCTGGGGCAGAAGGCGTGGAAGCTTGTCATGAACTGCCCGGTGCTTCCTCGGGCTGGCGGTCTCGCCTGCCCACCTACGTCTGTGGGAATTCATGCTCCGTGCGCATGGGCGGTTCTGATCCCGGCCGCGTGGGTCTGCCGGGTGCCCCTTACGGTGTCCACCCCTTGTGCGGCTGCTGGATTCTCCGGGAGGCTCACCCTCCATGGAGGTCCCCCGTCTGAGACGGAGGCTGGGGGCTGGAGGACAACAACCTGACAGATGCTTGGCCCGGCACGTGCACCCCGGGTCCACTGAGCGTGGCCTGCTGGCTCGCTGAACCCACTCTGCGTCTCTCACCATCATGTTCCCTGCGAGGCTTGGAAGGGTGTACGCGACCATCGACCCGTTCGGGCTGTGCTGGTTCCTCGCGTCGCTACCTGTTCCCTGTGAGCCTTTGGCTCCACTTCTGCGCCAGCGGCTCAGCTCTGTCCTTCTCCTGTTCCTGCTCCTGCAGAGCAGCTGGCTGGTCCAGCCCCAGGGGCCTCTGCCTCTCAGCCAAGGGCTGACTCACAGGCTGTCAGCCCTTGACCAGGAGCGGCTGTGGGAGGCCCTGGGCACTGCAGGGGCCCCACATGGTCCCCTGGTCGGCCCGGCATCACCTGAAGAGGGGCTGGCTGGGCCATGCCTGTCTCTCTCTGCCTTCTACACGGAGACAGAGAGAGGGAGGGAGAGAGAGACAGAGACAGAGACAGAGAGACAGAGAGAGAGACGAGAGAGGGAGACAGAGAGAGAGGGAGACAGAGAGAGAGAGGGAGAGAGAGGAAGAGAGATAGAGAGAGACAGAGAGAGACAGAGAGAAAGACAGAGAGAGGGAGACAGAGAGAGACCCACCACAGGGGGAGGTGGAAGCAGAGGCCTAGGAAGGACGAGTTGGGGAGCCGTTGCTGGAGGGACGCCCCAGCCTCGGGGCTCAGTCCGCAGCCGCCTGAGAGAGTGTGGCTCCCACATTCGCGCTGAGGAAACTGGCTCAGGGACATTCGGGACCTCGCCTGGGTTGGCTCAGCTTGTCTGACTCCCAGCGTCAGCACCTCCTGGTTCCTGCAGCAGCTGTGGGAAATGTGGAAGGAAAGAGGGGGCTCAAACGCCACACGCTGGCCAAGGGCAGTCTGCCCAGGACAGGGCCAGGCCCCTCAGCTGTGGGAGTGGCTGTGCACCCGAATCCATTAGAAGTCGAGCGGCAAATGCGAAAGGGGATAGAGCCCCCCTTTGGAGGGAGGGAGAAGGCAGCTCGCAGGACCAGCACCGGCGTCTGTGCTGATTAAATCCTCCGTGGGGCCTGGGGGAGGCGGTGGCAGTCGCTGGGGCGGGAGACCCTCCCTGAGGTCCACGGAGGCCGGCCGGCAGGGAGGAGGCAGAGGTGGTGACTCAGAACGGCTTCGTGGGGGCTCAGCGCCTTCCTGGGGGAGCCCCCACCCAGGGCCCCTCGTGCTTGGAGCCTGGGAGTCATCCGTGTAAGGGCAGGAGAGGCGTGAGGCAGGGCCTGTGGGCGCCGCCCAGAGCAGGACTGTAACCAGAGCCCTGCTGTCCCAGCGAAAAGCCGATGGCAGAGCCGAGGAAGCGTGAACAGGAACACACGTCAAGCCCCTCCTGTCCGTTTTCTTGTTTTATTCTGAACACAGTCCTGGAGGTGTCAACCAGCTGTCGCCATGGCCCCACCCAGCTCGGGGTCCTCCCTCCCGGCGGCTGCTCCGCTGTCACCTGGGGCCAGGCAGGTGCTGGCTCAGAGCTCTCCCTGACCCAGCCCAGCCCAGCCCCTGGAGTGGCCGTGAGCCCCTCCCAGAAGGGAGGATGGGAGTGAACAGTCGCTGGACTAACAGCGTCGTGGTCGGCAAGTCGCCTTTGACAAAAGGGAGATGCGGCCCCAGGTGCTCGTCCACCTCTGAGCTGTCCCCCCGGCAGGAGCCCCAGAACAGGCCCGACTGTGGGCAAACACAGGGTTTGGGGCGTCCGAGGTCGAGTGCAGAAGCCCACACCCACTTGCACCAGTTCAAGCAGAAAAGGGTCTAATACGGGGACGGGCATGTGGCCAGAGGAGCTGGCTCTGGGCTGAGCTCCCAGAAACCACCGGCCCTCAGCGTCCGGAGGGTCTGAGAGTCACCCCCGATTGTGGCTGCGGGACACACAGCCGCTCCACAGACAGGGCGCCCCCTGGGGGAGGTGGGGGACCAGGGGGCACTGGCTGGTGTTTGCATTTAGTGACCAAATACAGACCTTGCAGAAGGACATGAGACAGTTCAGGGGCGTTTAGCACCTCCACACGGGCGTGCAGCCACCTGTTTCCCAAACGTAACCCTCACTCCCCAGATCTCCTGACAACAGATGAGTTTTTAAAAATTTATTGGATTTAGAGAGAGAGGACCGAGGGAGAGAGAAACATCAGCTGTGGTCCCACTTTCGCGTGCATTCATTGGCTGCTTCCTGCACCAGCCCTGACGGGGACCAAGCCAGTGACTTCGGTGCCCGGTTAACGCCCAACCACAGTGGCCAGGGCCCAAGGGCGTGGACATCCATTTTCACCCAAATCGTAGCAACCTTTGCAGAACCGACGTGACATTCTCTTCACTTTTTTAAACGAGGAGAGTGTGAGGGTCGTAATTTCTCGAGCCTCTTCAGAGGGACGGGGAGTCTCACAGGGTCAACAAATGGGGAGAAGGGGCCTCAGGAGGCGGCTCGGGGGAGAACTCCGGGGTGAACGCCAGGGTCAGCCACCGTTCACGGGCTCTGCTGGTCCTGCCTCCACCGCTGTCACCCCCCAGGGACACTGAGGACCAGAGGGGGCAGGCGCTTGTCCGAGACCACACAGCTGGTGCCGCCCGGGCCCAGACTCCCTCCATGAAGAGCCGGTGATGGGGTCAAAGGCCCAGCGCAGCCCAAGGCCGTCCAGTCAGAGCCCAGGGTCCTCCCTGGACCTGTTCGGCTGGTGGCGTGGGGGTGGGTCCCCCAACTCTTGCCCAAACCTGGGGCCTGACTGGTCGGGAGCAGCCGGTGTTTGCTCAGAGCTGGGCAGACATCGCTGTGGGCAGGCTGGCCACCCATCCGCCTCCTCGGCGCCTTCCAGGGGTCCCGGCACCCCAGGCCGGCTCCTTGGGGCTAGTCAGGGTCTCCCTGCGGGAGGAGCGCGGAGGTGAGGACAGGAAGGAGGAATGGCTCCCTGTTCACAGCACAGCCCTCCCAGAAGGAGGAGGGAACCGGAGAGCCTGGGACCGGGAAACGGGATCGGGGACTGTCACCTGCGGAGGCCACCTGCTGGAGTCTGGCTCACTGGGCACAGGCACCAAAGGCCCGGCCGCCTGGCAGCTGCTGGGGAGGGTGTGTGTGAGGAGGGGCTGGTGTGGAGGGAGGACAGCTGTGCACTGCTCACGGCCACTCGGCGGCCCCTCTGCTGACAGAGTCAGCCCTGCGACCGACCGGGGCCCAGGGCGGCATCTCCACGCTCATTAATCCTCCCTTCATCTCTGCACGAACGGGTACTGAACACCTACTGTGAGCCCAGTCTGCTGGACGGGCCAGTGCATCCTGGCTCCGGGTTGGGGCTGTGGGATGGGGCCCAGGCTCAGCCACAGGCAGGGCCTCCCCTGCACCTCACGCGCTCGGAGAAGACTGCCCACGGCACCAAGGACCCCAAGCCGGAGTCAGGCTGAGAGAGCCGGCCAGGAACCAGCGAGCTTGTGCGTCCTTTTCATGGTGGCGGATTTTGAATAAAGTTGTCTGGTGTTAGAAGAACTTCCTGTTGACAACTCTCACTCCTTTGTGGCCAATGCCAGCGGCCACTGGGCCTGAGCTTGTAGACAGAAGCCATGTTGTTCCCAAAACAACTTTCACGGGTCTGAGCCAGGGCACAGGGAGACGCCACCACCTGCAACCCACGTGTCCTGGGAACCAGCGAGAACCAGCTGCTCCGCGATCACTAACTGGTTCACCGAGGCTGCCCTGGCCGGTGGCACAGTGGTTAGAGCGCTGGCCCGCACACTGAAGGGTCAAGGGTTTGATTCCAGTTAAGGGCATCGATGTCTCTCTCACATTGACGGTCTCTCTCTCCCTCTCTCCTACCTCCTACCTCCATTCCACTCACTAAAAATCAATGGAAAAATATATCCTGGGGTGAGGATTGACCAAACAAACAGAAACACTAACTGAGGTTAACAGACACCACTCATCAGATGTTGTCTGAATGGACGGAGCACCTGGCGTGGAGCCGTGGGGACAGAGCCCCCCCCCCCCCCCCCGGGCCCGCGGGGCCACAGCGCAAGGGCCAGGAGACACTTTTCAGTTTACACAAAGCAGCTGCAGGACAGTCCAGGGACACGGGTGAGGGCGCGAGGCCTGCGTTTGTCTGGGGGGCCCCTCCCCACGCCGCCTGCTCCTCTTTATGCTTCAAGTTCCGCTCCTCCTGGAGAAGTGGTGCCGGGACCTCTGACCTCCAGGACCCGCTCTCTGCTCTGCCCGCTCTGCCCGGCTGGGGCTGTGTTCCCAGGAGGCGTGGGTCCTGGGCCTGCAGACCTGACCACAGGGGACAGCAGGGTTCGAGGCCTCAAGCCAAAGACTGTGGAGGAAGGACCCCCTGGAACACAAGCCCCACAGCCTCTGAGGGCAGGAAGGTGTCACCTGGAGGTGGCTGGCGGCCTCCTTCTGAAAGTTCAAACTCACCCACCTTCACTGGTGGTGCCCCCAACCCAGCCATCCACACCTGGGCCTTGCCCCCCAGCGTGTGAATTCCTGCCCTGGGGTGACAGAGGGCAGGCGGGATGGGAGGGCCTGGGCCCTTTGATCTCAGACTCTCTGGGGTCCTTTGTGGCTGAGGGAAGAGGAAGGTGAGAAGCCCCATTTCTCAGCCAAGTGTTGATGGCTCAGCTCATTGAGCCCCAGCTGCAGAGGGGCAGCTGGACCAGCCTGCAGGGCACCTGGGAGCACGGGGAGGGCAGGACAGATGGCCTCTGGAGGGCCGCTGCCCAGCCCCAGCCGAGGGGAGGGGAGGGGCCGGAAGGCCACTGGGCGGTCGGGGCTCTATGGACCCTGTAGGTGAGTCGGCTGAACTAGGCCTGGGAGGTGACAGACAGGACGTGGGCCTGGGAGTCCGCTTGCCTCCTAGGATTGAAAATAAATTATTCACCATTGAAAAGGGGTCCCTTCCTCTCAGAGGTGACCCTGGAGGAGCTTCCCTGGGCTTTGCGAGGTCCCTCGGTGCTGCCTCAGCTCCGCCCACACCCTGGTTCTTCCTCTCCCAGCCAGAGGGGGACAAGGGGGGGTGGGTGAGATGCGGTGTCTGTCCCTGTCCAGATGGTGGTCCGACAAGGCCATTGGTCACCGGGGCTGAGTGTCTCCTTCAGCCCGAGGCTGTGAGGCAGGAAAGCCGCTCACGGGCCTGAGCAACCAGCTCCCCTGAAGCATCTTCAGGGGGCCTGGCAGCCAGCGTTCAGGCGCCTCATCGGCAGACCCGCTCCCTGGCCCGGCCCCAGGTCTGACGGTCCTGCCTCAGGTCCCAGCAGTGAGGTGGCCCGTCCCCAGCGCAGAGGGAAGAGAGCAGGTCCATGTCCACCCCCCTCACCCCCCCCCCCCCCCCCGGCACTGGCACGCAGCAGGCTCTCGGGAAATGCCTGCAGACGGCCAGGCCCACGAGCTTTCGCACACGACTTATCTGACGCACAAAACGCGTGTCCAGCAGGTCAAGACTTGTGCGTCCGGGTGGAGAGGGGCTGTGGGAGGCCGACCACGGGCCGGGCATCGAGGAAGCCGCCGAGGGGCTGGGAGAGGTCCGCGCTGGGCCTGGTTTAGACGCTGCGTCCGCCCCATCTGTTCTCGGAGCCAACACCAGCCTCCGATCACTGGCCTGCCCCCGGGGGAGGGGTGTGTGCGTGTGAGTGTGCTTGTGTCTGCGTGTGTCCCTGTCACGCTGGGTGGGTGGGGACTTCGGGGCCACATGCCCCAGAGGCGGTGCTTGGTGACTGAACTTTGTGCCGAGCCCACCTCCCCATCGTTGTGGCACCGTCGTGGCTGCCCGTGGATTTTGCTGGTGACACTGCACACGTGGGTCATTATTTAAAATCCCTTCTGGTTGGGAGAGGTGGTCTCTTTGCTAGCTTGGCTTTTTCTATTTTGTAAAAAACATGGCCAGACTTCTGGGTGCTGCCTCAGAGACCGGACACAGGCGAACACACATGCAGAACGCACAGAGCTGCGTGGATGCTGCACCACGTAAACGATGTTCTTAAAATGTGACGAAGTGGCCTGGACACCAAGGCAGGGCCCTGTGTCGGCTGGACAGTGCCCGCTGTTTCTAGTTCCTTTAAACCCAGAAGTCTCACTGCTGACAGTTTTAACAGCGGCCATCGCTCCCTGTGATGTCTGAAAGTGCCTTAATTTGGATTTATTTTCTCTGCAGGCTTTGGAGACCCTCCTCTGCACCTTCCTGGAGACCCCGTCTCCAAGGCCAGAGGGCGCTCGTCGGCAGGGCTGGGGCTGCCTGCATCTGAGGCTGGGCTCTGAGTATGGGCACAGGCGTCTCTATTGTCTGTACTTGGGGAAGTGGGGATGGGCGGAGGGCTTGGCCTGCGTCCGGCCGGGAGGGACACAGGATGGCAGCCCCTGGGCATCCGCTCCCCCAGGGCCCCCAGACCTTCCAGAACACGCTCCTCCGGCCAGGAGCTCCCGGGGCCCACCTCCCTCAGGAGCATTTGGCTCCATCTCCTCGCAAGGGCAGCTTCACCGTGGCTCCACCCACCGGAGGCGAGGACCCCAACTTCCTGTCCTCCCTCCAGGAGCCCCTCTCCTGTGACCCCATCCACCCGAGCCACCTCGGGCCACCTCCCCACCCTGCACCGTCACCGGCCAGGTCTCAGCCACACCTCAGAGCCTTGCTCTGTGCCTGGCATTGGGGGGTCTGGGCGGGAGGCTGGGGCTCATCAGGGAGTCCTGCTGTTCGTTCAGAGACTGAGTGAGGCCATGATGTGCCTGGGTCAGAGCTCCCAGCCCGAGCCTTCTGACCCCCACGCTGCCCCTGTGGCCGGTGCATTAGTGTCCTAGTCCCAGGAGTGGCCCTGGTGGCTCAGGGAGGCCTTGGGCTCCGTGGCTCTCGGGCGTCACCATGAATGCGGATTTCTGTGATGCAATGAGAGACGTTACAGCAGGAGGCAGATGCCTGTCACTCACCCAGCCCTGCACACGCGTTTATTAAGTACCGACTGTGTGTCAGGTGTTATGCATGTTGTACCGTGCACTGCTTTCCTTAGAAAATAATGGTCATTTCTTTGGCTGTGGGGACGTTGTGGCTCTTGCGTCCCAGCTTGCCCGGACGTTGGCCTCAGGTCCCGCCCCTCCTGTCTGTGGCTCACACAGTTGGGGGCAGCCCTCCTGCTGATGAACTCATGCACATTTCATAGATTAAATTGTGCAGCGACCTGCCAGCTTCTCATCATTGCTCGCCATTTGGTGCAAAGATTTGTATGTATTTAATAGTTTTATATGTTTAATAGCTATTTGGCTAAGAAGCTTAGCATAATAAACACAGCCAGCCACAGCCTGTGCGCTGGGGATAGTGGCAGCTCCCCCCCCCCCCCCCCCCGCAGCCTCTGGACACGCCCGTGGCTGCCACCCTCCCCCGCCTCTGATTCCTGGCAGGGGGTGGATGACCAGAAGCCGGGCAATGGGACTCCTCAGTGTTTCTATGCCAACTCGTTCACTTTTGCAAAAGCATGAAAAAAAGGAGGCAAGTCCACAACAGACTCACCAGTTGGTATGTGGCCCCACCAACCTCATGCCATGACCCCAGGTCCCAGGGCGGCTCCAGGGCGGCTGAGCCCTGCCCTCCGCTCAGCAGGAGACGCCTGTCCAAGAGCTCCTGTCTGTCTGTCTTTTTCCCTTGCATCATGTGGGACAAGTGTTCTCTCTCCGTCTGCATCCAGAGGCCCTGGCACCCCCAAAGGACACACATCCTGGGGCTGCTCTCAGGCCCAAACTCTCGCCATGTCTCCCCTGCCTCCTGCCATGGACACGCGCCTCCACGTGGCCCCACTCAGAGCCCCAGCCCGAGGCCCAGAGGGAAGTCAGAGAGGCCTCCTCTCTGCTCCCTGCAGAGGCTCCCACCAGCTGGGCAAGTTCACACTCACGCCCCTTCTCTGGCCCTTGGGGCTTTGGGTGAGCACAGCTGGGCTGCTGCAGCCGTGCTGTGACCCTGAGGAGAGAGCACCCCTTCTCCTGGGGTCAGTGAGCTCAAAGGCTCCCTGAGCTCCCGGCCTCATGTGACCGAGCCTTCTTCCCTAAGTCCTCACCGACGATATTTCCCCCATTGATTTTTGAAGAGAGAGAGAGTGGAAGGAACAGAGGGAGGGAGGGAGGGGAGGAGAGAGAGGGCACAACAGGGAGGCTCTAAGATTGGCTGGTTTTCACAGCCACGCAGCCAGGCCCAGTGCAGGTGACGAGGGGTGAAGGCCGCAGTGACCTGGGTGCTGGGGACGCAGACCCTCCGGGCTGGGCATCCTGCCCCCACTGACTTCCAGTGATTGGCAACGGCTTTGCTGAGGTTCCCACAGTAACGGCCCCAACTGCTGCCTGGAACCCAGTCTTTTTGTCGCTGGAGGCACTGTGGTCCCCACTCCTGGTGGCCGTAGCTGACCTTTCTCAGCGGCCCAAGGCCAGCCCGGCTGGACAGCAGCTGTCTCGGGCAGCGGACCACCCTTCCTCTGTGTGCGCAGACCTGTGATCCCCTTCATCCTGGAGCAGGCACCGAGGGGTGCCCCAGCTCCACCCCCGATGTCCTGGGGCCACTTCAAAGCAGAGATGATGGCCGTCCCCACCGGTCCCTCCCTGCCCCCTCCCAGGCGGGGAGTCCGGGTGTGGGTGACTCCAGTGCCGCAGGACAACGAAACAGACCTCCACTCTCAATGGCTGTACAGACTGAGGCCGGGCACACTTCCTGCTCCAGGGCGTCGGCAAGGCTGTGGGCCGGGACCAGTGGGGCGGACGGGTGGGCATGGAGTCTCCTCAGTGGGAAACTGATGTGTGATGCCGCCCCGGCTCCCAGAACCAGAACCAGAGCTGCTACCTGGGGGCGCGGGGGGCCGGCTGCTGGAGACGAGCCTGGCGGGCCGTCGTCTGCCAGTGGAAGGTCACCGGTGACACGTCCCCAAACAGGAACCTGCAGGGGGCTCACTTCCCTCTCACGTGACTGCCTGCCTTCGAGGGCTGGAGGGGCTCAGGTGCCGACAGGAAGACACCCACACGCTGCCTGGAGGGTGCCTACTCGGGAGGTGCCCCAGGTAGGGAGGCAGGGAGCAAGGGCCCACTGCCTTGCGTGCATGTGGGGAGCCTCCTAGGTGGGCGTTGGCCTCTGGGGATTTGAGGCTGGTGTGGGCTCGGAGCCTGTGCAGGGTTTAGGTCCTGGTGCCCGAAGGTGGCTGGGCAGGAACTGGGCTTGGGCTGGGCCTCGGTGAGAACACGAGGGCAGAGACTGTGGAGCTGGGTTTGCCCAGAAGCCACCAGGCCAGGAACAGGCTCCTGCGGGGGGAGGGGAGGGAGCTGGGGTCATAGGGGGGGCGGGGACCTGAGGACCACAGAGCAGCGGCTGACATTGGGCTGGGTCCCCAGTGGCGGAGAAAAGTTGGGGGGTGGGCAGTGTTGGCAGGAACAGACCTCCTGAATCAGGGCCCAAATGATCCCCCCACATATGTGCACACGTGTGCACACACACTCACACACGCATATGTGTGCGCACGTACATATGTGTACATGCACACCCGAATGCACGTGTGTACACTGGTACATGCACACACACAGGTCGGGCAGCCAGTATCATGCGCCTTCCGCTCTCTGGGCTGTCACTGGGCTGAGGTGCCGAGCACCATCAATGAGCCCTTGAGGTGGCAGCCGAGCGCCATCAGCCACATGCCCTGGGTTCTCGGAACCTGGTCCTGGGCCCCAGCACCAGCAGCTTCTCAGAACCTGTTAACATGCAGGTTCTCGGGCCCAGATGGTCCTGAGGCCTGGGTGGGCCCAGGTCTGTGGTTCTGTGCATAGTCTGGGACCCACTGACTTGGTGTTGAGGGTTTAAGTTCAATCCTAAAAAACTGCTCAAGGACATGAGGCCAAAGGGGCCTGAGCCAGCAGTCAGGGAGGCGCTCGATCGACCTCACACCTGCCCTGTCCCAGGCAAGAGACCCAGACATCTTGTGAGAGGGAAGCCAGTGGCCATGGGATGGATCCCACAGTCTCTGCCTCAGGCCAGGGGGCGGGACAAGACCCCTCCTCCCTGGAGGTTCAGGTACATCTCTGCTCCTCATTCACAAAGAAGGTGGAGGAGCCATCCTGGTCCCTGTGACCCAAGACAGGCAGTGAGGACACTGAGGAAGGGCATCAGAACTGGGGGGGGGGGGCACTCCGGCTGCAGCAGAGGATGGGTGCCTGGCCTTGTCCCCTCCGTCCTCTGCTCAGGACAAACGGAGCTGGTGGGTGACGGGCACCCCATGTCCCCTCTGCCATTGCCTCCCTCCAAACTGCAGGGACTCCTGCAGAAAGGGATGTCACGGTGGCCCTGAGGGCTAATGCTCTGCCTGAGCTGAGGGATGTAGGATGGGGCGGCCGGCTGAGCAGTGGCCCCCGTGCCTGCCTGGGGAAGCTCCAAAGGCCGCTCCCGCTCGATAACGTGTGCGAGTGGGCGAGCCCGGGCTCCTGGGGGCGGGGAGAGGGGGTCGTCCTCGGCGGTGCTGGGGGAGGTAAAGTTAACATTCAAACACGCGCACACACAGGCTCCGAGACCCAGATACCACGACACTGCAATTTCAGTGTCGACCATTTCCCAAAACTGTGCTAAATCCACTCAATTTACTAGTCACACTTTCTCACCACGTGAAGGTCGCCCTTGGCCGATGGGACTCGCTTGTGCCTGTTGTCGCCGCTCGGGTATCACATGGTGGCGTCCCATGAAGTGCGATGTTGGGCGAGGATGGGGCCCCGCCAAGTCGGCGGTGCTGCTGTGTGCCCAGCTGTGGCCGAGAAGTTGCGCCCGGCCCCCCCTCCTCCCGCCCCACCTGCCCAGCTCTCCCTGTAGCTGCGTCCTGCAAGGTCCTGCCTGGGATGCCTCGCAGACAGCCTGCTCCCATCACACAGCCTGGGGTCTGGCTCCCACAGAGCCCGGCTGCTGAGCTCCACATTCTGCTTCCGTTTCTCACAATCCTGCAGGTGCTGCTTGAGGCTGGTGGTCCCGACACAGAACCATCCACAATGATCCCCCAGCTCATCCTCCCCTGGTGGACGCTTTCCTTTCTCCAGACTCATCACATGGCCAGAGCCCCAGGGAGGTGAAGGCGTAGGCGGCTGAGACGAGCAGGGACGCCTGCGTGCTCCCGTGAGGCTGGCCGCCAGGGCAGAGACATTGGCGCAGCATGACCCACGTCACCAGGAGCACCTCAAAAGCAGAGCGTGGTGTTCCCCGTCGCCCAGGGCTCGTCAGAACCTACAGGGACGAGCAGATGGCTTTCTCCTGGCTCTAGGAAGTGGTGATTGATATCCACAGCCATGTCACCTTTGCTGGAAAAAATCAGCCACGGAACATAATCCCAGGCACACGCCGCTGGGCTCTGCTCGAACAGTTTCTCTAGATTTGCACGTGGTTTTCATGCGTCGGGCTCATCGGGGGCTGTCTTGTCCCTGGTCTCTGCTGGCTTCCTGAGCTACCCGGCGCTTTCTGTGGGAGCGGCTGGGACCCTGTGGGAAGGAAGTGAAGTCACCTCCGCGCTTTACCTGAGTAACTAGGAGACGCGACTCACACAGGCTGATGGGAATTAGGAAATAAATGAGATATGAGGTTGAGATACTGAGTCTAAAAGCAGGAGTTTTGCTTTTGGTAAAATTCCATGTTTGACTTGCTCTTAAATCCACTTGGTGCCCAGCACATGTTGGTTAATGTGGAGCTGTTTGAAGGCCAGACTTTAATTTTACTGAAATAACACTACTTCACGCTCATAAGCCTCTGCCACTTGCCAGGTAGCTCAGCACCCAGGAGGCCCTCTGCCTCCTCTGGGGACGGCGGGGGCACCAGACTCCCTTCAGGTTTTCAGGGCCGGACGGACATGGGGCTCCTGGGGGCCTGGGAGGAAGATGGACCCAGACCAGGGCCCAGGCCTGGCCATCATACCCAGCAGCTCCTCAAACTGCGGGGCGGAGGGGGGGCAGAGATCTCCAGGCTGCAGGCATGTCCTGGCCCGGTGGGGCCTTCCTAGGGCAGAGACTCAGCCCTCAGACACCAGCCTGGAATTCTGGAAGGTTCCCCTGGAGTCCCAGGGCCAGGCAGAAACAAGCCCCCACCCTGTGCTCTGATTTGACCCAGGAACCCCCACGGTACCTGCTCAGGGGCTGCAGGGAGGGGAGCGGAGGAGGGGGGAGAGGGGGAGGTGGAGGAAAACTCATCCCCACACCTGCCCCAGCCCCACCCCTTCCCCAACCCTCACCCCCCAGCCCCCGCCCCCTCCCCCACCCCACGGCCGCCCTCCCCCAGCCCATTCCAGAGCACAGATAAAAGTGAAACCTGAGTAGGGAATGTTTGTGGTGCCACCGCCAATCAAGGGCTCTGTCGCCACGGTAACAGGGACACTTCATCAGCTCAGCAGCAGATGGTCAGTGAGCAACAGGCAGCATATGCTCCGTGAGCCCTGACACGGGCACAGATGGAGGGTGGGCAGCTCGCGGGGGACCTGCCGTTCCCCGTGCCTCCCAGTGCTGCCCCGGCTGGAGGTTAGCGGCTGCTCAGCGCCCGCGATGGCCCAGGGCGCAGGGCTCGGCTGGACGCGCGACAAAGCCAGCCCAGGCTCTGAGGGCGTTTCCCCAGACCCTACCGCCCGGGAGAAACCAAACCCCCCAGTGGGACGAGCCCCATCTCCTCAGGCGTCCGGGTGGGGGTGGGGCAGAGGCGCAGACTCAGGTCCTCTCTGAGGCTGCAGCCTCCTCATTTGTAAATATTCTCTGAATCCTGTGAGGCCCCTTGAAATGGGCTTGAACATCCGCACCCCCCAGGCCGTCCTGGGCTTAGGGCGCAGGCAGGACCCCGTCACCCCAGCATCACAGCAGCTGCCTGTGCCGAGCTTTTGCGAGGCCCCAGATCTGCCGCCGCCTCAGGCTGTTGCCACAGCCGCCAGGGCAGGGCTGGTCCGCCCCCAGGCCCAGTGGGCAGCCTCCCCGAGGCCGGGCCTCCAGGTCACTTTCCCCTGGATAATCCAGCAAACGGGTGGTGCCCTGCAGGGTGGCCCTGGGAGCCGCTCCGGGTGAGCTGGGTGGGCACCTGCCCACAGCCCGTCCTCCTGGCTGGGCCAACAGGGCTGTCCATGCTGCTGGGGCCTCAGACTCTGCCTCCAAGTCAAACACCACAGTAGTGACCAGTCGAGGCTCCATGTCCTTCCCATAACACCTGGGGTAGAAGCACAGGGATCCAGTAAATGAGGTCACGGACGGCCCGCCTGCCTGAGGTGCCCGTGAGCAGGTGAGCAGCGCTCACAGCGAGACCTGAAGCCTCTCATGAGCAATGCCGCCCCACGCCTGGGACTTGCTCCCACCAAACCGTCCCCACAAGTCACTTCGTCCAACTCAGCGGTGACCCGGCCCTGACTCCAGCGCAGGCCTCGGTGTTCCTGACACGCCGGCACACGGCAGCTGCTCAATGAATGTGGACGAGCGAGCGGTGAGGGCAGAGGGCGTCTGGGAAAACCAAGCCTCAGGAGTTAGAAGACCGGGGAGACCTGTGTGGCCTCACTAATGAAGAACGACACGAACGAGAAGTCGCCACCAAGAAAGGGTTTTGTGCCGAGCGGCTGATGGAGTGGCGTGGGCCCCGGCAGGACTGCTCTGCCGCAATGCTCCCGGCCCAGTGCACGCGCCTGTTCCCACGGGGAGTCCTCGCCGTCCCCAGGCTGCGAGGGATGTGGATGAAGGACCTCCCTGTGCACTGGGCTCGCCCGGGAGGAGAGGAGTGTGTGCTGAGTGCTGCTGGTCCATCATGTCGGACGAGGGTGCGGCCAGCCTGCAGGGCCGTTCCTGCCTGGCTCTGCTCTGAGCTTCACAAGGGTCCGAGTTCAGGAGACGGAGCCCCGAGAAGAGCTGGCTCAGCCTTCCCCACGGCAGTGGACACAGCCGGCTGGTCGCGCTCAGGCCCCAGAGTTCAACTGCCACCAAACAAAACCACATGCAGCAGGTCCCAGGGGCAGCCGGCTTCCAGGAGGACTCAGCGGGGCGCAGACCGGCACTCCCCAAGAGCTGCCGCTTACCAAGGGCAGTGCAGGGTGCTCCTTCCACGGAGGCCCTGCTTGGTGGTCAGCTCGGCCCAGGACACAGCGGGGAGGGCCCCCGACCCAGGCACACGGGACATGAAGGCCCTGCTCTTCCCACCAACAAGCTGTGGGTCAGAGCTGACATTTCACCACACATGGCACACACACACTCACATGGCACACACACGGCACACACACAGGCCACACACATGGCATTCACACACACACACTCACATGGCAGAGATATATACACATGGCACACGCACACACATGGCACACACGCACACGCGCACACTCACACGGCACACACACACGGCACAGGCTCTCTGCCTGCGGGGTCTCTCTTCCTCTGTGACAGTCGGGAAACGACTTGCTTTCCTTCCTGATGTGGCAGGTGCTGAAAGAGCTTGAAACTTTAAACCCAAACAGCTAAGATGAGAACCATGAGCGTGTAGCCCTCGGTTCTGAGCCGAGACCAGGGAGGCTCTGAGAGGCAGTCGGCTCTGACACGGCACCTTCTCTTCCCTCAAGGACACACCCCGAGTCGTTCTGGCTGCAGAGACCCAAGCAGCAGACAGGGCAGCAGTCCCCCAGAACCAGCCCGCAGGAGCGGCTCCAAGTCGGCAGGCACGGCGCCTCCTGTGGGACTCCCTCCTGTGTGTGTGCTGTGTGTGTGCCACGTGTGTAATCATGGATCAGCTGCCTCCTGCACGGGCGCCACACGGAGGCTCTGTGGGTTCAAGGGAGGGGCGCCCCCAGTGGGACTCCCTTCCCTACAGGGAGACGGGCAGGAGGCTTCCGAGAGGGGCTGTGGTCGTGCCACAGGCAGGGTCTCCCAGCCTCCCTGCGCCCGCACCCCGTCATGCTGGCCCCCCCTCAGGCCACACGTGTCCCGTGAGACGGCCTGGACTTGACCCCGGCCGCGGCCAGCCTGCTGGGAGCCCCTGGGGCTGCGACAGCAACACACCTGTGCCATGACCCGCCTGCATTTCACTCACAGGACGTCTCGAGGGAACGCCGTGCTGAGGAAGCTGTAGGCATGAGGATCTGATGCGTGTTTGACATTAATATTAGAACAGTAGCAAATCGACAGAAATCACCACTATTTTCCTCTCAAGAGTGTACACATCTGGGAAACCCTACACGGAAGCAAACCCGCCAACTGGAGATGCCGCCAGAGGCACAGAGCGGGGGAGGGCGGCCCAGGCCCAGAGGTGACCCTGCTGACCTCACTGCCATCCACGTTCTTTTCGGGTCTAGAACGTGAGCGAATGGCCCAAACGAAAAACAGAAGCAACGAAGCCGGTCACACTTTCTCACTGGTAACAGCTGACTGTTTATATTTGGCAACGCACCAGACCTTCCTCACAGCACAGCCGGGAGACGCCAGACCCAGTCGGGCTGCTTGTGCCGGACAACGCAGGGGACACGTGGCCTCATGGGCCTTGTCGCCACGAGCAAGGTCTGGGCAAAACGGTGGCCACAACCAGGCATCTCCTTCCCCAGTGGAAACGCGACCCTTGTGACCAATGGCATTTCTTTTTATTTAAAAATATATTTTTATTGATTTCAGAGGGAGAGGGAGAAACATCAACAATGGAGAGAGAATCATGGATCAGCTGCCTCCTGCACGCCCCACAGTGGGGATTGAGCCTACAACCCGGGCATGTGCTCTTGACCGGAACCGAACCCAGGATTCTTCAGTCCACAGGCCGATGCTCTGTCCACTGAGCCAAACCAGCTAAGGCGACTCACAGCATTTCTGACAAATTTGAACAAGGAATCCAGCAGAGTGCTGTGTGTGCCCCAGTAAACCCGGACGAGGGCCCTTAGCCAGGGCCTGGGCCGCCTCTGAGATGAGCCACTGTGGAGCCGCAGCTCTAACCTCAGTGCGAGGAGCCCGAGGCCGCTGGCCGCTGGCGGGAGACACTCCTATCCTGGCCTGTGGCTGCAGGTTTCTCTCCAGGCTGGTCAGACCAGCAGCTGTAACGACTGCCCTGCAACCACCCCCGTGGCATCTCACACATACAACCACCCTCACCAAAGGCAGGCCGGGTGGGGTGAGGCTGTGGGGATGCCACGCGCCAGCAGGCCGTCCACCCGAGTTCCCGAGCTCCCCTCTGACCGCTGGCGGGAGAAGGAGCCGGAACAGCTCTGTCCCCGGTGCCGAGTGCTGGCGATGTGAGAACCTCGGTGCCCGATGGTCCATAAGCAGGATGTGTCCGCTCCCTGTCGCACGTCCAAGTCTGAGGGGATCGTCTCCAGCTGAGAGGGCCTGGGGTCCGGCAGAGGGTCAGTTGGACCACCTGCAACACAGGGATTCATGGTGGAGTGCCTGCACCTCAGCCAGCCTGGGGCAGGGAGGCCACACCTCCCCGCGGCCCGAGGGGCAAGTCCCCAAGGGAGGGGGGCGCCTGAGGAAGTGAGGGGACTGTCAGCTGCAGCTCCGACTGACATGGCCCAACTTCGGGTGGTGTAGGGGTGCACATGTAGGGGTGTGTGGCTATGTGTGTGTGTGTGGGGGGGGGTATGTGTTGTATGTGTAGCTGTGTGTGGGGGGGGGTATGTGTTGTGTGTGTAGCTGTGTGTGTGGAGGGGTGTGTAGCTGTGTGTGTGGTGGGGTGTGCACACAGCAGCTGACCTGTGGATGTGAACCGGAGGCTGGAGGTCTCCCAGGAGCACCCACTGCCTGACTGGCAGGAGCTGCAGTCTCCCGCCTTCAGATGCCCTTACCAAATGCCATGCTTCACGTGTCCAGCCGTGTTCACCTGGCCTGGCCTCACTCACCAGGTGCTCTCGGCTGTGGCACGTGGCCCAGTGCTCAGTGCCGCCCCGGCCTTGGGGACTCTCCCGCCCGTGTTTCCTGGGATGGTCTCTCCTCCTCCCTCTGCGACAGCGTGTGTCTGCGTGAGGGCAGCGCGCGCCCCTCTGCTCAGTCCTTCCTGCCACTTCGTTTCTGGTTCACTCACTGCCCCGCCTCCGTCTGAGGGGGTTTTCCTGGCTGCTGAGACCTGTCTTTGAACCCAAGTGAATCTTTCATTCCAGCACCACAACCTCTTTTTGGTTCTATTTCTGTGAAAAAGGCCACTGGAATTTTGACTGCTTTGGGTAGCATGGGCACTTTAACAATATTAATTCTTCCTACCATGTCGTCTTCCGTTTCTTTAATCAATGTTTTATAGTTTTCAGCATCAAGATCTTTCACCTCCTCAGTAACATTTACTTCTAAGTATTTTATTCTTTTGGATGCTATTGTAAATAGGATTGTTTTTCTTAGTTTCTTTTTTAAGAGTCTTTTGTTAGTGTATAGAAACGCAATTGGTATTTGTACGTTGGTTTTGTATCCTGCAACTTTACTGAATTCATTTAGTTGCTCTGACAGTTTTGGGGGGCGTCCTTAGGATTTTCTCTATGTGAGGTCATGTCATCTGCAAACAGAGATATTTCCTCTCCTTGCACTGTGAATGCCTTTTATTTATTTTACTGCCCAATTGCTCTGGTTAGAATTTCCAGAACAATGGCGACCGGGACTGGTGAGAGCTGGCACCCGTCTTACTCCTTGGAGGGAGTTTCCCACCTTTCCATGCTGAACATGACGCTAGCTGTGGCCTCTGCACATCACTTGCTTTATTTATTTATTTTCAGTCCTCACCTCCACTGGGGAGCGACCAAACACTGGAAATGAGTGCAGAGACCCCCCCCCCCCCGCCACCTCCCCTCGGCCGACAGCTACGCTTGCTGACGGCACAGACAGCTCCCTGACCCGCGAGACCTGAGCTGTTAGGAAGGAAGAGGATCATCCTGGGGCCGACCAACGTCTAGGGGACGAGAGCTTACTTCAAAGTTGTACAAATGAGCAGCAAAAAGACAACACTTTGAGGCAGCAGAAACAAAAGGAACAAAATGTTAGGACTTAGACAGAAAACACCCCTAAGAAAAATGAAAAGGGGGCATTTCCAAACCTGGGAAATCAGGTTGTAGGTCCTACCAGACGTGCCTGAAGAGCGGCCAGATCTGCTAACGTCCGTACAGAGGAGCCGCAGGAAGCGAGGCTACTTCACACGTCAGAAACACAAACGCATGACACCCCTGGAGACGGCGCCCACGTCCGGGAAATGCCAGGTGGGGGCTCAGGACAAGACAGGCCGGGGCTCCACGCCCTGAGCTGCCCGCGGGGCTCTTGCTTGGAGGAGGGCAGCCGGGGCGGGGGGTGGGGGGCCGTGCAGGAGCCCTTCTGGGAGCTGGGGGTCAGTCAGGCAGTCACCCCTCCCCCAGGTTTAGGCCACGGCTGCTGTGAAGGGCCTGGCTTTCAACTTCTAGTCGTTACCAAGGCTCCAGAGGTCACCGGGCTCAGCATGCCACCTCTGGGGCTTCCTGGAAAGCCTGTCAGCGAGGACTGCTTGGGACCCGGTTCCTTTTAAACGTCTTTAATGCTAAGAGCTCTCCGGTGCCCAACGACGAAGAGCAGCAGACACCCCGATCGGGCTCCTGACACTCACTGCGCCCTCCTCTCTAAGGGGGAACCCCCGCTGGAGGCCTGCAGCCTGGGCCGACCAGCCCGTCGGCACACGCCCGACAGCACACACTCCCAGGAGAGTGAAGGGAGGGCGCCCAGCAGACACCGCCGAGCCCACCCAGAGCGAACCCTCCCGCCAGGAAGGGAGGAAGCGAGGACCCAAGCAGACAGTCGGGGGCGTGACCTGTGAGGACTGTGGTCAGAATCTGAGAGAGGACACGGGAGGAGCGACACCTCTGAGCACCAGCCCCCAGGCCCCCGGGCCTGCGGAGGAGCTGGGCAGGATGCCCCCCCCCCCGCCCCGCCCCTGTGGGAAGCGAGGGCTGGACCCCGAGCCCTTCTCCTCCGCGCGGAGCAGCCATGGCTCCGATGACAAGGACGGTGCTGCTGGGGTTTCAAGTCCAGACTCGCCATCCGTTCTCACCAACCTTTTTCTAGAAACCAAGTTAGCTTAGGGAGGGGCCTGTCCGCAGACCTAACACCTGGCTCCCTTTCACGTCTGGCCCCTGGCGTGGTCTATGCTGTAGCTGTGTCTCACGTCGGTGTCTGGTGGACGGCGCACTCTGAGGACAGAAGGGGTGACTTACCCAGAGGAGGAGCCCCTTCTCCACGGGTCCGGCTCCTGCTGTCTGCTTCCTGCACAGACAGGAAACCGTAGTGAGAATGGAATCTGTCTAAGGTGCACACGGGAGAAACCACCATCTCTAAGCAGGCGCCAGGCAATGCGTGGGCGTCTGGGGCTCGGCTCGTCTCCCCTGGGCCCGCCTCCCACTGCACTTTCGCCCACACTGACTCCATGATGGTGATGGAGGCAGCCTCGCGTGGAAAGTGAGCGTCAACTCCCAACGCCAGGCACCCCCTGCCCGTGCCCCCCCTCGCCACATTGGAGCTTCCCAGGGAGATGTTCCTGCCAAGTCCAGGGAAGACAGCACGGAGCTCTTCCTACTGCAGGGCCCAGGTGCCCGTCCGGTGCGGCTGCCCACCTCTGCCTCCCCCCACACGGCAGCCACAGGTGATCGGCCCCACACTCAACAGTTCATGCTTTTCCCACACAATCTGCCAGGCTCCTGAGGTGATGGCGCCCCGGGGGGCCGGGGGTCTTTGTTGCTCAGGCCTCTCCAGAGTGTGAGGCTCTGGGCTGGGGCCTGGCCCCGCCCTTGTGATCCCAGGGGATCAGAGGCAGCTTTACAGCAGCCGCCTCCCTCAGAAGCACCCGGAGAAGGACAACCTGAAGAAATCACAAGCCAGTTGGTAGCTGCTGGCTGTGGAATTTCACACCTCACCCCTCACACCAGCAAGGAGGTTCAAAGGTCCTGGAGCTTTGATGCCCGCACCTCCCTGTCCCCTCCCTGCCCCCTCCCTGCCCTCTCCGCCCAGCAGAGCTTCCCAGGCAGGAGGAGCCCTGGGACTTCCCATGTGGCCAAAGGGAGACAAAACCCAGCAAAAAACGTGCTGGCCGAGTAAAGATGTAATTCAATCTTGGCGATTAAAACGGAACAACTGGATTACCCGACCTGAAAAACAATGTCCCGGCCACAATACGAGACTGTGTGCACACAACACGTTTCACACAGAAACACCGAACGTTAGAAAACATATGGGCACTGCCACATGCAGTGAGCAATGCAGCCCCTGTACGTGCCACCTGGGTGTCCGCTGGCACACTGCCTGCAGCCAGTCTCCCCGGGCCAGCACCCAGCCTCACGCTCGGCCAGGGAAGGACACGGGACAGAGCTGGCCCAGCTCCGCTGGAGTTGGACTCCTCGTGCCCAGCGGCAGGTGCCCAGGTCCTATGACACGCACACGGCACCCGCAGGAGGTTGGCACTGAACACAGTGGGAGCTAAGAGCGGGGGCTGAGGGAGTGTGGCAGGACAGACGGCTTTCCCCAGGTGAGGGTGCCGTGGGCAGGCGGGGTGCTCATGCATGGCCTCTGTGGGCGGGCAGTGATGGCCAGGGTGACCAGGCCAGCACCACGGTCAGGTTGTTTGCTTTACTGATTTTTTAAAACATAGCTTCATCCTGGCTATTTCGGTACAATTAACATTGTTTGCTTTTTAATAGAAAAAACTCTACTGAGCCCTCGCTGGTGTGGCTCAGTGGACAGAGCGTCGGCCTGCAGACTGAAGGGACTCAGGTTCGATTCCTGGTCAAGGGCACATGCCTTGGTTGCAGGCTCGATCCCCAGTAGGAGGCGTGCAGAAGGCAGCCGATCTATGATTCTCTCTCATCATTGATGTTTCTCTCTCTCCCTCTCTCTCTCCCCCTTCTCTGAAATCAATAAAAATATATTTAAATTAAAAAAAAAAACAACTCTACTGAAACAGTTCAGCTTCTAACTATGAAGGGAAAAGCCAGGAAACTAACAGTGAAAACACCTCGGGAAAGACCTGGAGGAGGTCACTGTGCTAGCGGCACCCACGGTCCTCTGGGCGCAGGATGCCGCCCGCGCAGACAGGCTGAGTCTGTGTCTCCGTGGGAAACCCTGACTGCCTGGGGAGGGGGTGGACGGCCTCCTATTCTGAGAGGCTGCAAACACAGGGGCCTAGAGGCACCTCCACCTGGCCTGGGCCACATGCAAACTGTTCACACTCAAGTTTTATTTTTCAATCACAGCTGACGTTCAATGGGCTGTTTTCATTGCTAAGTGTTTCTTTTCCATCATGAAAGAGCAGAACCAGAGAACCACAGCGTGCCCCAGGCTGGGCACCGAGGGAAGGTGGGCGAACTCCAGGGGGCACGGATGCTGCACGAGTCCGTGTAGGAACCCGTGCCCAGAGGTGGTGTCCACGGGAACAGGGCCCGCCCACTCCGGGCCCATCCTCGCCTGCAGCCCTCTCCACCCGGACTGGCATCATCTCGTCCTCCCTGACTTCCTAAGACCCAGAGGGGAGGGAAATGACAGCCCCAGTCGGGGTCACTGTGGTTGCCACACCTGCCACGTGTGGGGGACACGGAGCGGAAGATGGAGAAGAGGTGGGTTCTGAAGGACGGATGTGGCCCCTGACTCCAGCCTGGCCCAGGTCGGCCTGGGTCTCCCGTCAGGCGCTCGGGCTCTGCTGTCCTGGGCAAGCAGGTGCACTGAGCCTCAGCCAGAGGCCCAGGGCCTGGGCTGCCCGACACCTTCCCTGCAAGGTGACGAGGTCTGCAGGGTCTGGGGCCCTGACCAGGTGAATGACGGGTGGAAAACTGACCAGGAACAGACAGACCAGCTTGTGCAGTGAGCAGGGCTCTCGTGCGCCCACTACCCGCTCCCTGGCAAGCACACCCGTCTCTGACGCAGGCACTGACACTGTGGGCGGCACTGACCGAGCCGTGCGGGCAGCGCCCTCTTACCTGGGCCCTGCTCTCTCCAGTGCTGTCCTTGGTCTGACCGGCTGTTTCCGAAGCTCGTCCTATGGGCGCCAGATCCCGGTCTTCCCCGCCTCCCTGTGGGGACACCAGGACGTGAGCAGGCACCAATGCCTGACCCATGACACGCCACGTGCAGGCCCGGAGCAGGGGCAGCAGTGTCCAACTTCTGTGTCTTTACAATCGAAGGGAGAGCCCGTGAAAACGCAGATGGGGGGCCCTGTGCCAGTGCTGGGGGGACGGAGGCCTGTGGTTGGACATGTGCCCCGGGGCCTGTGCTGGTGACGGGAGCAAACGGAGGGCACACACCCGTGAGGGCCCGCGTCTGTGAGGACCAGTACAGGGCCTCGGTGGCCAGACCCAATGCTCCAGACACACATCCTCACCTACCCCCACTCCTCCCCCAGCTCCTCGCCATCTGTCCCGACCAGACTTTAACACGGGAGGTCTGACGAGGCCCGACGTACGTGTGTTAGAAACGTGTGGGGTTTCACGAGGACCCACAGAAGGAAGGTGCCTGCTAGCATGACCAGGCTTTGCACACGCAGAAGCTCCCCTAGCAGCCACCTCACTGGGCAGAGCCCTGCAGTCCCGGGACGCCCGAGAGCAGCCTGCCTGTGCTGGCAGGAGAAGCTCACCGGGAGAGGAGGGTGAGGTCAGAGCCTGCCCCCGGCCCCGACCCGTCCTCGCTGCCCTCAGTCCCTTTACTCCCCAGGCTCTGCCCTGCATCAGATCCCACACGGCACCTGGTAGGAGCTGGACGTGCCCCCAGGTGCTGTCCTGACCTCGTAACACAACAGCTCTAGGAAGGATGTGTGCAAGGTTGTGCCAAGCAGAACAAGGACAGCCCCCTGGGGAGGAGGCTGGGGTGGGCTCTTATCCACCGAGAAAGAAGGGGCTGCTCTAGCCACAAGCGTGGATGCTGATGAAACGAGGCCACGAAATCACTGAGATACGCTGATGAACAAGAGGCCCATCCACTGGTAGACACTGAGCAGCCAGAGGATGCTCTGCCTCCTCCACCTATCGGTCAGTGAGGGCGCAGGAGCTAGAGCTCTCCACCGCTGCTGGCGGAGGTTAGTAACGTTGACCCAAAATCCAATTACATGTTCATCTATAATTCTGTAAAAACTATGGTACTCTACGGAAACGACCAGATACAAGTAGGATGTATGAGAAATGAAAGCAACCTCAGAGCTGAGGTGGGGGAGCTAAGTGGGTGGGAGCCAGCTGTGCTGCTGGTGATATGCGCCCACGCTGCTGGCCGGTGCTGAGGGGACACCAGCCGCAGAGAGCAGCACAGAGATGGGAGCACAGGTACCGCAAGACGTGTGACGGTCCACAGCCACTGACAGCTACGTGATTGAAGTTACTGTTTCCTGTTTAACTGTCTTCTCTGCATCTGCTTTTGCTGTGTGCACGCTCAGTGTGGGGAAACATAAACTTGTGTCAAGCACACGCCACCCAGCAGGGCCTGTGCCCCAGACCCCAGAAGGGCTCCCACCCAAAGCAGCTCTGAATCACGAATTCACCAAGAACCCTACGACGTGCTCTTTCCTAACGGAACCGAAGTCGAAGCCATGCCATCAGCCCGGCCTTCCTCCTGAGACCTGCGGTGACCCACCTGAGTGGAGTGGCTGCCAGAGCTGCCGGCTGGCGATGCGCCGGTCCTCCCGTAGGCAGGCCTTGCACACCACGGACTTCAGCTGGTGGAACTGGGTGAGCCGCGCCCTCTGCAAACAGACCAGGGTCAGACACATGGGCTGGGGACACTGCGGGACGTCCCTCGGCCCCTGACCTGGCCGCTCTCCCGAGTCCCAGCAGTAACCAGAGTGATGTCTTCTCTTCTGCAGGTCAGACACTCTAACACCTTCAGGTCCCGTTGTGATACCTGGGTCACCCACCAGAAGCTGACCTAAAAGTCTGTCGGCCGAAGTGGCACGACTGCACGTGTGCGAGCAGCCGACGGAGGAATGAACCCCCGTCTCCCAGCCCACTTCACGAACATCCCGTCCTGCCACCTGTTCTAAGCCAGAGGCTGTGCACTCAGCCACTCTGCATGGGGTGGAGATGCTAGCGAGAGCAGACAGAGCCATGGTGCAGACTCGCAGCTCCGCCCCTCGTCCCTGCTGTGGTAACCGGCCCCGTGGGAGCAACCTCTTCCCTCGTGATCCTGCTCCTGTCGTCCACACTTGACGTTCTGGCGGCTTCTAAATTCTGAACTTAAATTCCCGAGACGCCCTGCTATGCGTGAGACACGACCGCGGGAGCTCCGAGTCGCCTCCCTGCCAGGCGCATGCGAGCCTGGCCGAACCTCGTAGGAGACCTTCCAGGAATCACATGCTTTGCACTTATGAGGCTGGACTGCAGCCTGCGCCCCAACCTCCCCTCCAGCCTCAGAATCTTTCCAGGTGGTAAGGGGCCACGACTCTTGCCTGGCATCCACAGAGGCACCTCTGCAGGAAACATCTGTTCTTGCAAGAAAGGGGGGCGGAGGTAAGCGCCTGAGAGTTAAACACGCGCGGCCCAGCTCTGCCACCTCAGGACGGGAGGGGCAGCACCAGCACCTCAGGGACGCTTTTAATTCTGCTTCCCAGGAAGGCTTGCTTTCGCCACTGTACACGAGGGGGGACCCAGCGGGAGCTGCGGGCGCACGTTGCCCCCCCCCCCAGACGTCTGGGGTCCTAGGCCAGGAGACGTGTGTGACAGAAGCTGGACGCTCGAGCTCCTGAGCGCCAGGCAGTGTGTCTGCGGCTCAGGGCCGGCGCTGGGGTCTCTGTGCCCGCCCTCCACATGAGGGGCGTGAGGACACAGCACTGACCCCCCTGTGCCAGGCCACGGACTTGGGAGTTTCACGAGCCACTGGCCCAGCCTGTGGGACAACCAGAACTCACGTTCTGCTCCACGAGGGCCTCCACCGTGTATCCCTTCTCGGTCTGCAGGTACTTCTCGTGAAACAGCTTCCCGTCAAAGACGTTCCAAGGCATGAGGTCGCTTGTGCTCCAGGGGAAGCCGCACGCGCTGTTGACCAGCAGCAGCATGGTCAGGCCGCGGACCAGGAGGGAGCCCAGTTGCACGGCTCTGGGGTCCACGTGATCGAGCTGTGGAGACCAGACCACAGAGGAGGTGACACGCAGCCCACCTGGGGACAGACCCGAGCCTGTGCTCACAACACAACCGCACCACCCGGGACCGAGGCTCGGAGGCAGGGCCTGTGGAAGAGCCGACACACCCACGTCACACGCCCGCCCGCCCGCCCAGATGCCCTGTGAGCGGCCCCTTCCCCCGCAAAGTTGAGCCCTCGGGCAAGCTCTGGGGTACACTCTGCGCCAAGAGCCTCATGTAGGTACCGCTGGGCTCCCTGTGATGGAAACGTGACCCTCGGTTGTTCTAACCATGAGTGTGATTACTGAAAATATCATTTTAAGTAAACACTTATCACTGAGGATACAATGGCTTACAGGGTTGATGGGCTAACGTTTACAATTAAGACGACCTTTCCAACACAAAGTACGTTGTTGCTGGCGAGTCTCCCTGCTGGGAAACGTCCTGACTTCCCTGAGACAGAGCTAACCTGCCACCGGGGGGCCTGCTGGGCGACAGCCTTCGCCTCCCTCTGGCCTGTGTGGCACACAGGCCACCGCCACCCAGCAGGCGTCCACGGTTCTGGCCGTGTGCACGTCTGCTCAGCCGCCGAGGAACTCAAGTTCAGCAGCTGCCACCTGGATGTCACTGCCTGTCTGATTCAGTCACAAAACCAGGATAAGTCAGGAAATGTGACACTTTATCCCCTTCATAAGTAAGGTCTCACTTCACTGACCGACATAAAAAACACTTGATCTTGGGAAATTCACCATAAGCTGGGATTACCGGGCGATCTAAGGTTGAGTAAAGGCGTCTGCTGTCCAGGACTGCTTTCCAAATTGTCCTAAAACCATGGCCTGCTGATGTCCTCTAGAGCCTGTCCAAGGTCAAGCTCCCTCCCTGCTGAAGAGGGAGATGGGCTCCGCAAGCCGGGTAACCCAGGGGCGGGGCGGGGCCACCTGTGCCCAGGTCCTCTGGCCTGAGCAGCTCTCCACAGGCAGGTTCCCATCAAGGGGGAGATGACACTGGTTTTTAAACTGGAAAGTTTGGTCTTGGGAAACAACGAACCTAAGTGACAGACAGTGTTTGCTCTTAGCGATCTTCAGTGAACATAAAGCCTCGGTGAGTCAACAGCAAGCGACCTGACCAGGCGGCACCCGTCAGCTCTGGCACAGGAAGCAGCGCTGGGCAGCCTTCAGAGCCGCCACCCTCCTCCCTGCAGCAGAGCCACAGCCCCCGCCACACGGTGTTCCCGCTGCAGGCTTCTCGCTGCCCCAGGAGTCCCAAGTGGGAAAGGGATGCACGACCTGGTCTCGGGCAGGTGTCAGGGCTGCAGGGAACGTGGGCCCAGCTCTGCCACCTCGGGAGGGGAGGGGCAGCACCAGCAGCTCCGATTCCTAGCATGGCTTTCCTTCGCCACTGTGCGAGGGGGGCCTAGCAGAGGCGGTGGGCACACTGGGCGTGGCAGACAGGCGGGCACGGGCCTGGCCCTCGGCTGTCCTCTGGCTCTACACCGGCCACACCACCAGCAGCAGTGACGTGCTCACCCCAGAACCACCCGCATGTCCAGGGTGCTCTCCTGAGCTTCCCTATGTCTGCAGGCGAGGGTCCTGTGTGGTTAAAACCGGTGTGGTTATATATTTTCATTTTCCAGAATATCTTTTCCCTAGAAAAGTATTTCTCAGCCACATTTGCCTTGTTTTGTTTTTCTAATTACGATGTCAGGTTTTGGAAAATAAGCTCAGCGTTCCTCCTCGACAAGCCGCTCAGGAAGAGAACCACACCGAACGGCTGACGAGGACTGAAACCAGTGGAGAAGTGGGGCTGGTGGGAGCTGGCTGAGCAGGCCCGGGCTCCAGCTGCTTATCAGACAGAAATCTCCTCATCGGAGCCACGTGGGGACTTTCACAGGCCACAGCGTTAAAGTCGGAGGCTCTGAGGTCACCTTTCTGGTCCGAAAGGCCTGGTCCGATGTTGCAGGTTCCACAGGGAAGCTGCTGCGGCAGGGCCTCCGGGTGGCAGTGGCACAGCCGTCTAAGACGGCCCTCAGGGAAACTCCCCGAGCCTTGCTGGGCGGGCGCCGAGGACAGCGGGTGCAGGTCTGGCCCTCGTGTCCTGGGGCTACTCCTCAGCCTCCTGGGTCTGGCGGAGTTGTCTGCAGAGAGCTTGTGAGGAGCGTGTGTGAGGGCAGAGGCTGCCCACCTGCTTAGCTGCGTCTGTCTGTCCTCTTGATTCTTTCATTCTGAAAGGAGAACTTCCATCTGGAAGGAGGCTGGAGGCAAAGCCAGTGGGGGGGGAAGAGGGGGGAGGGATGGTCTTGCTGCTTAAAAAGGGGGACCCCGGAAGCTACGTATGCTCTCTAGTTAAGTCTGTTACTTTGATGACTTTCCCTCCTAACTCTGCAGATTCTACCCTAAATCCCATCTCCCTCCGCGTGTCTCTACACAAGCTGCATGAGGCACGGGGAGCCCTTCAGAACAAGGAACACACTCCGTGCTCTGGAGCTGTCGGCTGAGCACCACGGACAGCTGCAGCTGGTCCAGGAAAAGACATGTCGGAGCACTGAGCACCCCTGAGAGGAGCCCGGCCTGCTCAGCTCCTCCCTGTGCTGTGTCGGTGAGACCAGCGCCTCCTCACCTGTGGCTGCCCTTTCAGCATCACCACAGAGAGCTGGTTTTTCTTTCTTTAAATTGAACACCTTCCCTCACTCACAGCTTCCCTCAGCCTGCTGTCCAGGGCATTTTCCCAAACCGCCTTACTCCTGGGCACATGGTCTTTCTCATGGAAAGGGAATAGGCAAGAAGCTGGCTGGACATGAGGGCCCTGACTCCACTTCAACTCCGCCAATACAGGGTGGTGGGAGGCGACCCAGTGTCAACAGACAAGGAAAGTCCCACTTGGCGTCAACGTCCCCTTCATTTCACGAGAAGCTGCGTTCAGCCTCCCACTCCACCTCAGTTCCCCACCTGTAAACAGAGCAGGAGAGGGCATGGTGCCTTGAGCTCTTTCTACTCTGCTTGGCTGTTTAACGTCGCTGGGTCCCAACCACAGCCAGGTGTCCTCAGCACTGAGACAGTCACCTGGGCCAGTACCTGTAAGTCTGCGAGATGCCCAGCCGACTTCCCTGGGAGGCACAGGGCCTGCGCGATGAAAGCATGCAGGTCCTCCAAGCACAGTGTGTCCACCTGCGAGGGAAGGAGAGCCAGCGTTAGCTCTTCCAGACACGGCTGCAAGGACTGGCTACAGGCACACGGTGTTCCGATCTCAAGCAGCAGAGGAGACACAAGTGGGAGTGAGCAGGGCCTCTCTCCCACTGCCCAGGCCAAGCTGGACCGAGAGCCTGCAGACAGCACAGGGTCACATGGAGGGTATGGCCTCACTGGGTGGCTAGGGCTGAGATGAGAACGCACCCTCAATAGCCCCAGGGGAAGCTTGTGTCTTCGAACCCCAATTTAAAGGAAATCAGGAACCCCAAAATATGAGTCCCCGCCAATCCTTCATGGAACGAAAGGTCTAGGAAGAGTGTGAGGGAGAAACAAGGAGGCAGAGATGTGGAGAAGAGCCAGGCAGGGAAGCAGGGAGGGGAGCCAAGAGCCATGATGGACGCAGACTCCATGGGCCTCCTACTCAAGGGAGGGGAAGGACTGGGACCAGCTGAATGACCCCCTCAGAGGGACCCGGGAGCTCCTCCAAACAGGACGTGCACCCTGTGGGAAGTCCCGGCGTGGGGAGACTGACGCTGCTAAGCTCTGAACATTCCGACCCACCCGTCACCTCTCTATTCCGTTTTTACTCCAAAGTAGCTGTTGCCTTTGTATAAATAACAACTTGCTTATCTCAGGGGGGAAACACCGTCTACAAAGGAGTGGTCCTCATGACCAAGAAAAAAGGGCCCCCTCTGCAGACGCAGGTCCCAGCAGAGGAAGTAGTTTCAAAGCCACAACCCGCCCCTGCGTTTCACCTGGGCTTGTTGGCAGTGATGCCACCTCCTGCCCTGAGCTGCGTTTGAAGAAGGTGCTTTAAAAAGGGCCCGTGGGGCACTGTTCCTCCCTGCTTCCTCACCGCCCACATCGGCCGCCAGTTACAGCAGACACGTCTACACTGCAGACTCCCAGTGACACGACACTGCAGAGCGTCCCGGGGAGAGCACTGGCTCTGCTAGCGGAGGGTTAAGCGCCCTTTCTGGGATGCACGTGCCCTCCCGGAGGCTCTTCCCAGACTAGTTTCTGTGCAGGTTTGTACACTGAACAGAATGTACTTTTATCCCAAATCACACCCAAAAGCATCTAATTTAAGCACAGCTCCATGGAAGTGTGAGAATTCTACAAGTGCACCTCTGAGCAGACTGACCGAGGGCAATAATGATCCTGGGAGTGACAGTCAGGACCTCGCTATTCCAGGGACACCACCACGGGCACGGAGGCCGGGAAGCAGGGAGGTCCCTGAAATGCAACTCAGCTATTCGTGAAGTGAATTCAGATTGGAAACAGAATCACACAACTTCCCACTCCAGGCAAATAAAATGCATGGTTATGGCCAACAGACCCAAGATTAGAGCCAAAGACAGATGGCCTGGAGGGGAGGTGATGAGACAGTTCTGTGGCTGAAGACAGACCCTCTGCTCTTGTGGTTGGGACAACGGAGACAGAAGTGAAGGTAAAGTAGGACAGCTGGGGCGGGGAGGTGGGGCTGGGGATGGACACTGCTGTGTGCGCGGAAAACTACGAAAAAGGCCAATCTTTTCATTGGCTTTTGTAATTTTCCTATGTAAACTAAGTGTAAAATGAATGAGGAAGGAGCTGTCCAGCCTGCTGAAGGGTCTGACAGGGACCTGGGCTGTGCCTGTACCGGTGGCCTGGCCCCCACAGTGGGCTGAGGACTGATGGTGATGGGGACGGCGAGCGCAGCCTTCTCACAGGCGCTCTGACAGAGCACTCCCCATGTTTTCTGCCCTGGGATTGTCCCAGGAGCCGCAGGAGGAAGCTGTTATCTCGTTCTCGGCCTAGAGCGTGAAGGGACATGCTCGACTGGTTAGAGGAACGGCTGGCTGTGACTCGGGAAAGCTGAAGCGGCACAGAGCTGGGCCCTCCCCGCACCCCGCGCCCAGGAACAGGAAGGACCACCCAGCAGTCACACAACAGAAGGGGTCTCCGCGTCCTCAAGCTCTGGACGCAGAACCAAAGGGCAGGCAGGGCTTCCCAAGCCCGTTTCTTGCGTGCACTCGAGTCTGAAGGCAGGCCCGGCAGAGAGCCAGTGCTCAAGGACCAGCACTGGACAGAGGGATGCAACCACCGCCTGGCTGCACCCAGAGTGCTGCCTCTCACATGAGACGGAGGCCACAAGGAGCCCAGGTTACCTGCACAAACAGGTAGGCGAGGAGGCAGCACAGCCCTTGAAAGGGGCTCTCCACAGCCTGCAGCTCTTCGCTCGAGGAGGAGAGGTCGAAACAGGCGAGGAGCACCTCCACGCGCCGTGCTTGGGTTTCGGGCTCATGGTTCAGCCACAGCAGATTCAAGCTAGGCGTTCCCCCTGCATAAAAAGTCCACGGAGTCCGTTTACATCAGTCTCTGCACCAGCGAGTTACAACATGCTTCCTCTACAGTGGTTCTCAACCTTCCTAATGCCGCGACCCTTTAATACAGTTCCTCGTGTTGTGGTGACCCCCAATTTCATTGTTACAAATGGAACATAATTAAAGCATAGTGATGAATCACAAAAACAATATGTAATTATATACATGTTTTCCGATGGTCTTAGGCGACCCCTGTGAAAGGGTCGTTCAACCACCAAAGGGGTCGTGACCCACAGGTTGAGAACCGCTGCTCTAGAAAGACGGTACCAGAGCAAAGGATACGAGCCTCTCCCTCCTGACACCCGGGGCTTTAAAGCTTAGAGGGACCAGAGGCAATGTCAGCAGAGTCCTGGTCTGAAGGCAGCGCACACGCATTTCCCGGACACACTGCGCTCCCGTGTTCCGAGGGCACGGCTCTTCCTCCCTGCGCGGTGCCCGTGGGGTCAGGAACGCTTTCTGGAGTCTGTTCCCAAGCGCTGCCCTCAGGAGCGCTGGGCTGAGACACCAGCTCACCTGGTCCCTCTCTCCACCCCGCCCGACAGCCTCTAAACTCCAGGGAGCAACAGGACCAGCTGCAGAGCTGACACTGCCCGGCCGTTCTGCTGGCTGTGGAGCCACGATGAGCATGGCTCCCCTGGGCCCCACACTTTGGGAAATAAATCCCTAACGTATAACTTTAGTGCTTCATTTCTGTCTGTTACGCATGCATTTCCATTATTAACGTCAGAGAAAGAAGCCCCTTGCTCGTTAACGTGGATCACAACAACGGCATGAGGAAGACACAGCAGACAGAGGTGCTGCAACTTGTAGGAAGCAAGGATTCGCTTCAGCTCATTGTAGGCAACGTGCTTTTCCTTCCCTCTCGGTATATGTTTGAAGATACCTCTCGTGGAAAAGAAACTTATTTTCCAGTTAAAATAACTTTCCATGCATTTAAACATGCTCTCAGCAGTGGGAAGAAGAGCAGATTTGTGCAGAGTATCAGGAACCCAACCCTGTAGGCTCAGTGGGTCGGGCTGGGGTCCGGCGGTGATGGGCTCTGTCTGAAACCCTGAGTGGAGCCCAGCAGCAGGCTGGCCACGCAGTTCCCTGTGCCGCCCTCCCTCTGCTGTGAGCAACAGAGGCCCTCCTCCGGGCCCACTGAACTGGCAACTAGTGCGTGTGCAGTTCTAGAAAATGCATCTCCAGGCGAATCCGTGACTGCACTCTACTGCACGGGGAACAATCAGTGACCTGCTTGACCGAGGCCGTCTGTACCTGGGAGGCTCATCTGCAGAGGCCTGACGAGGTCCGGGTGTGTCAGCGGGTTCCCAGAGTACACAAACCACTCCTGGACGGGAGGGCAGCTGGCGCCATCTGAGTAAAGACAGTGGATCAGTAGATACGTGAGGTCCAAGCGTCCCCAAACCCAGCTCTGCCAGGGACCCTTCCAAGCAGAGGTAGTGCTTCCTCCTGTCTGGAGCCTGCTGCCCCCCGAGCTCCCCAGCCTCAGACACTCCCCTCCCGTCCTCAGGCGGAGGCAGGTAAAGAGCACCAGGTCCCTCTGCGGGTTCTTCTGTGTCACAGGAACAGGTCAGGTGGCTACACAGACCCTCAGGGTGCCTCCTGCCACGAGAGGTGAGGGCAGAGGCTGCGCTCACCAGGATAGCTTGGCAGTGGGCGGACTGTCCTCACCTACCCAGAACATCCAGACGGCACCATTTCCACTTTTAACCGGATCACCCTGCTCAGAAAAGCTCCAGCTCCATGCCTCCAAAACCCCAAGCCAGATGCAAAGTGTTACCTGAGATCTTCAATTAACAATAAACCCATTTTCCTAGAAAACCCTGGAGTTTGGCCATTCTCTGGGGCACCACTTCATTTCAGAGGTTTTGATCTGTCATCACTTTGAAATTATAGCAGACATGTTTGCAAATAATTTGGTTTGTCTGAATTAAGATGAAGTCATCTTAATGCCTATATACCAAGAAAAAGAGAAGAGGAAACTGCCCAGAAGTCCTAAAAGAAAAGGCTGCCTCTCCCCCTGGCACTCGACTGGCTGGGTTCTGAGGTCCATGAGCGAAGGGAGGCCTCTCGGAAAAGCTCTGCGGTTCTCATCTCCCTCCCACTTGGCCATCGCATGGAGATGGGCGGAGGCCCAAACCTGCTCCTGTCACCCCGACACATGAGGCCGCTCTGTCACATCCACGTGCAGCCAAGACATGTCTCCCTGGGAGCAGCATGGGTGACTGTGCACACTCCACCTCCCCCTCAGAAACCTGCCAGGTCACGTGCCCCTCCCCCTGCCCAGCACCGACTCCCTCCCGATCTGGGCCTGGGGGCACATGTGGGGCATATGGGGCAAAAGAGAGCAAGAAGCAATGTGGACTTCGACCTCTCAATTTTTGGGATTGTCAAGTTTGTAACAATCTTCTAGGTTTTTTAAAAATATATTTGTCCTACGAAGTATCACCTCATACCTGTCAGAATGGCTACCATCAATAAATCAACAAACAAGTGCTGGTGAGAAAAGGGAACCCTCGTGCACTGCTGGTGGGAAGGCAGACTGGTGCAGCCACTGTGGAAAACAGTATGGACTTACATCAAAATTAAAAAATGGATCTTCTGGCCCTAACCGGTTTGGCTCAGTGGATAGAGCGTAGGCCTGCGGACTAAAGGGTCCCAGGTTGGATTCCGGTCCAGGGCATGTACCTTGGTTGCGGGCACATCCCCAGTAGGGGGTGTGCAGGAGGCAGCTGATCGAAGTTTCTCTCTCATCGATGCTTCTAACTCTCTATTCCTCTCCCTTCCTCTCTGTAGAAAATCAATAAAATATATTTTAAAAAAAGGATCTTCTGTATGACCAAGTGATCCCACCTCTGGAACTATATCCTAAGAAACCCGAAACACCAATCAGAAAGAATATATGCATCCCTATGTTCATAGCAGCATTATTTACAGTAGCCAAGATCTGGAAACAGCCCAAGTGCCTATCATTAGATGAGTGGATAAAAAAGCTGTGGTACATTTATACCATGAAATACTATGCAGCTGTAAAAAAGGACCTCTTACCCTTAGAGACAGCATGGAGGGACCTGGAGAGTACTATGCTAAGCGAAACAAGCCAGTCAGAGAAAGACAAGTATCACATGATCTCACTTATAAGTGGATTCTAAAGAAAACAACAAAAAAACCTGACAAACAAAATAGGTCCAGAGGTATGGGTGCCTGGAACAGAATAACAGATCTCAGAGGGAGGGTTTGAGGGGAGGGGACAGGAAGAGATTAACCAAAGAACAGATCTGTATAACCCCAGGACACAGACAACAGCATGGGAAAGGCCTGGGGTGGGGCGGGGCAAAAGGGAGAAAATGGGAGACACCTGTAATACTGTCCACAATAAAATTAAAAACATATGCATATGTACATGTCCTTGTAGTTCTGCAATGTTTTTATACTGCTGTTTAATCTACAATTGTGTGTGTGCTCATGGTCCTTAAAAAAACAGAATAACTTTCCATTCTTTTTTATGTATTATTTTTAAAGTTACCTTTTAGGTCAGTATCTAGGATTTCAATGAGTGAATGGCCTGCAGGCACTTTGCAAAGGTGCCACGCCTGCTGGACACTATGTACCACAGGGCTGAGTGCCCATAAGACTGGCAGCCCTGCCCAGCCCACTGGGCGAAGTGAGGAGGATGCCCAGCAACAGGACAGCTAATCCCGTCAGAGGCTGCTGCTCGCCTGGGCTCGGCGCCAACATCGTGAGCCACCGCGATGCGGAGGAGCAGCTTCTCCTACCTCCTCAGTGACGTCGCTAAGATGATCAGTGGGGAGACTAAAACTCAGAGACAGCGTCAGAATCGGAAAGAATGGCAGAAGGCCAGGGAGGGCTAAGGGTGAGTGACTGCAGGTTCTTCCCACAGTTGGCCACAGCGCTGTCTGGCCACCCAAACACCATGATTTCAACTATAACACACTAGTACATGCAGTTTTAGTAAGTGGACCCAGGCAGTTCAAACCCCCATTTTTCAAGGAATCTGAGGATGCAGGTCAAATGTAGTTGTAGGTGGATTTCTGACTCAGTGTGGGGTTGACACCCCTAACTGACCCTCGCATTGTTTTGTTCAAGGGCCAACTGTACTCTAAAAATAATTTGAGGCAAACATTATTCTATAATGTAAATTCTTTTCATGATGAAAATCTTTTTAAATCATCAATGTGTAATCATTCATGTTCAGAAAGACCCATATAAGAAAACAAATTAAACAGTATTTGTCCCCAAAGCATATTACATAGGTTCTTTTGTTCCTGTTTTTAAATCAGCTTCTTTCTCATCAACTCACGTCAGATAGGACGGTGCAGTCGGCCTCTCTCAGGTGACTGAGGTGACAGATACCACTGCATTAAGCACCACGCGTCTCTAGGAGAAGTGCCCTTCTCCTCCCCTCACTCCCCGAAACCATTCCTCAGAGAGGGTTTGGGGCCTGATGGACTCCTCGGTGCTGAAGGTATCCCAGGTTGCTGCCCTGGCCACTCATGTCCTCTCCCTATACTCGCTGCTACTGCACAACGGACAAAAAGATGGGGAGACACATAAACTTATGACAAATACCCTAAAGGAAAATTGTTTATATTTTAAAATATGATGTACTAGGTTTTATATAATTATTTTATGAAAATCTCATTTTGAGGGACAGTAAGTAGACAGTTTCCTAATAGTAAACAGCTACTCTCTGCAGAGGAAAGGGTTTTCACATTCGAAAAAACACAGTCCTCTAAGGCATAAATAGGTAACATTTCATAGAAACAATGCTCTTTTTTTTTTTTTTACAGAGAGGAAGGGAGATGGATAAAGAGTTAGAAACATCGATGAGAGAGAAACATCGATCAACTGCCTCCTGCACACCTCCTACTGGAGATGTGCCCACAACCAAGGTACATGCCCTTGACCGGAATCGAACCTGGGACCCTTTAGTCCGCAGGCCGACGCTCTAGCCACTGAGCCAAACCGGTCAGGGCAACAATGCTCTTTTTTAATGACTGCGGGCAACTGCTGGCTGAGTAGACTCAGAGGCCTGTGGCCTCCACCTCACTTTAAGTGGATGTCGGTGGTATCCCATCACAGCCTCCACCAAGGAACAAACCCTGTTTAATTGCATCTGTGTCTTCAGCGGCCAGTGTCAGAAACCGCCTGTGCCCTGCACGGTCACGAGGACTCACCATGGCCATCCGCCAGCAGGAGGGAGTAGACACGCTGCCGCACCGGGCGGTAGACGAAGGCCTGGCTGGGCAGGGCCTGGTCCAGGGCATCCTCCAAGGTGTTGCTGCACTCGATCTCCCCACTGGCCATGATGTTGTACACCAGGTAGCTCTCCGCCTGCACGTGCTGGGCTCTAGCAACCTGCTCAAAATTTAGACACAATGGAATTCTCCTTGCAAACACAAGGACGTTCAAACAGAAAAAGTCAGCACCTTTATGTCACACACCAGTGTTTTAAGGCACACAGCAAGGAATAACAGGAATGCTCAACCCTCTCCCACCTGCACCTGAGCTCCCAGCTGCCCACTTCACCAGCAACTCTCCCTTGTGGGCTCACCTCAGTGTCGCCCTCTCCATAAACAAACCTCCGCTCCCCTCCTCACGGGGCTCGACTCACACTGACCCTGTCTGATCTCCCCACTAAACTATAAACTCCTTGGGCTGAGATGCTGGTCACATTCATTCCTTTGCTCAGTAATCTGAAGGCAGGTGAAGAGATGGATGATTTAAATGATTCTACTTTCTTATCAAATAAGAACTAAACTCAGAAGGGCTATAAATCTACATACAAGTTGTATTTTCCTGTGAAGAACATTCTTATTACTACAAGAAAAAATTCATCTACATTACTACCCAAAATTTAAGTCTAAATAGTCTATAGCTAACGGCACTTAAAATGTGGCAGCAGGATAACTTGGAATATCAAACCTTGGTGAATCCGATTGTCTCATTGTTTATACGCACTAGTTATGTTGATTCATTAATGCAGACTTGAGTCTTAATCTCTTTATTCCTCACTTTCTTCATATATAAAATAGGTTTAATAAAAGTGGCAACCTATCTAAGCAATAAAACAAAATTAAAAAAAAAAAGTGGCAACCTCACGAAACTACTGAGGATTGAGGTAACACAGGAAACGCATCTGGCTGACACATCCTGTGTGCTCAGTGAGTGTCAACTGTTGTTATAAGGCTAGACAGACTACAAAAATGTCCATTTCATTGCTAAAATGTCTTTTTAAAAAATTTATCTTTATTGTTCAAAGTATTACATATGCCCTCCTTTCCCCCACTTTAATCCCTTTCACCTCGTGCCAGCCCCCACAAAAATGTCTTTAAATCACAACAGAGGACAGGCTAGCAGCTTTAAGATTAAAAAAAAAAAAGTATTTTAAAGAGCTACGACTTGATACTCTAGCCAACTGAAGATCATCAGAAGTGACCCATTTCCCTACGTGCCTGCTTGAAGCACATCAGCTCCACTGAGGTCTGGCTCCACTTCCACCTCTTCTGGGAGCTTCTCTCTATCCCTTAACCCACAGGGATCTCTCTCCTTCAGAGGCCTCTTCTGGAACAGCCATGTGACAATGTCAAATGTGGTTTACCATGTGAGTTTTCAGGGCTTATGTCACACTTCCTAACTAAACTCCTGGGTCCTATTCTGCGTCCCCACAGCACCTTACCTACTGCAGGTGGTCAATATTCACTGACGAGTGCCTTGATGGATGCGTTTCCATCAGGCCGTCATAGATAAGGGTGGGCTTATCTACCTACCTTTAAGATTTCAGTGTCTGAAACCATGGTTACTTGTCGCTTGATTTCAGGCTCCATATTCATGGGGTCTTCCTCCTTGAATTCAGGGTCTGTACACATGGGAACTTCCTGCTTAGAATCAGGGTCTGTACACATGGGATCTTCCTGCTTAGACTCAGGGTCTGTACACATGGGACTTTCTTGCTTGGATTCAGGGTCTGTACACACAGGACTTTCTTGCTTGGATCCAGAATCTGTACTCTCAGGACTTTCTTGCTTGGATTCAGGGTCTGAACTCTCAGGACTTTCTTGCTTGGATTCAGGGTCTGAACTCACTGATACTATCTGCTTGTCCAAAGTTGTTATAGCTTTGGCTTTTGGGGGAATCCATGGAGATTTCTGTCCTGGTAAAAGATATGATGCCATCCCCTTATAAAAAAGAGCTTTGTTTGGTCCCAAAGGTAACATCTCTTCCAGCTTTTTCTCACCTTGATATAAGCGAAGGACTTTAGCTATGTGGTCTGCTACAGCGAAGATGACGTTGCCTCTCCTGTCACAGCTCTCTCTCACAGAGGTATAGAAGGACAAGCACTTGTACCGAAAGGTTTCAAACATGCCTTCCGGGACGACGTCGTTGCCCAGCAGGCAGGCCAGAAGGGGCAGGTCTGCCAGGCAGAGGCCCAGACTCGCACAGAGCTTCTCCCTACAGAGCATGACAGTGCTGAGGCTGTCCAGGGAGAGCTCACTGATGGAAAAGTAGGGACAGGAGTCATAAATTAAGTAGTCGGTGTCTTCTCCGAGGATCCCCAGACAGTTGTTCTGGAGGCCGTAAGAAGCCACCTCATAGTCAGCCTCCTGTAAGGAGCACAGGGTTTCCTGACCCAGCGTCTTCAGAGCAAACCGCGTGAATATGGCCAGCCCCGAGGGGATGAAGAACATGCTCCTGCTGGGCTGCTCCCTGTGCGTCTTGATATAATGGAAAATCCTGGCAATCTCCCTGTTGTTCTTGAGTCTCCGTTTCACCCAAACATCTCTCTTCTCCTTCTCCACCATGCCATCAAAGAAGAATACCAACTTGATGCCCACGTCTGTAAAAGTTCTCACAAAATCTCGCAGGACAGAAAAGTATTCCTTCCACTGGCCGCCGCAAACCCATGACTCAGGGGTGTACCAGTACCTGAGACAGCACATGGCGTCCACCACGATGGTGGGCGTGCATCCGGGATGCTTGCTTTGGTGCTGCTCGGCCAGCTCTTTGAAATTCACTGCTGTACATACATGTGGGCAGCTGCTTGCCACAAACCCCTGCAAGCCTCTCACACCCATGACTGACCTCCCAGAAGGACCTGGAAAGGAAAGGAAACCAGTTATTATGGCACCTTACAAAGCCCACAGACAATGGTGAGTAGCCATTCTCTATCAGGAGCCTAAAGTTTTCCATAAAAACACGCGAGGAACTTTAGCTAAGTGTAAATTACTTGAGTTGGACTTTTCAAAGATAACATAGTGTAGCTTCTTTTTAAGATTTTAGCTAAGACTATTATTCAAGAGATTTCTCAAATGGATTCAAAACAGGCTAACAGTTTTCAAAAAAGTAATATTTTCCATCTAGGAACCCAAATAGAAGTTAACTCTGAAATCCTAAAAACAAAAATGGCTATTTCTCAAAATAATTTTGCTGAGTGAAAGAAGCCAGATTTAAAAAAAAAAAAAAAAGAAAGTACACACTATGATTCCATTTGAATATAAATTTTTGGTTCATTGAGAGCTGAGCTCATTTGAAGTGGCAGAGAGCATCTGGGTCGGGCAAGTGAGAGGGCGGGATTTACGAGGGGACTTTTGGGGTGATGGTTCCATTCATTACCTTGATTGTGTGATGATATCATGGGTGAACACGTGTTACCTGTAAACTCAGCTGTGCAGTTTCCTGTATGTCAACTACACCTCAATAAAGGGGCTGAAAAGAGAACTAGCTGACCCTGAACAACACTGCTGTCAGGGGCACTGCCCACCTGCAGTCAGAAATCCACATATAAGTTAAGTCAGCCTCCTCCAACCTCAAGTAAACAAATACAGTACAAAAAGTTCACTATGGCCCAGCCGACGTGGCTCAGTGGTTGAGCATTGGCCCAGGAGCCAGGAGGTCACAGTTCAACTCCTGGTCAAGGCACATGCCTGGGTTGTGGGCTCGGTCTCCTGTAGGCGGCGTGCAGGAGGCAGCCGATCTATGTTTCTCTCTCATCAATGTTTCTATCCCTCTCCCTTCCTCTCTCTAAAATCAATAAAAAAATATATTTTTTAAAAGTTCACTAAGGCAAATGTGTATAACATCTGAGATGGTGAATAACTCTGAATGGAAAATTGCCCTTTCTAAAATGTGAAAACATACAATGTAGTTAGTTCAAAGAGTTAGAATTCAAAATCTAAAACAACAAGCAGAGCATTGTGTCCTAAGTTGCCCTTCTATTAAAAAAGACGTAATATAAGGCATGACTTGAGGTCAGAAAAACTCCATGATGACATCTTTATCTTAACGGCCTGTTCTTTTCACTTTGGTTTTCTGTAAGTCATCAGGGCTTAGTGTCCTCTGATAAAACAAAACAAAAATCCTCATTATGCAAAAGCAGCACAAGGACAGGCCAGCCTCTCCGGGGCTGAGGACTGAGCACAGTGGCCACCACTGGCTGCACCCATCCGCCGAGATGGCTCCTCACAGGGCGCTCGCTCCCACCACACAGCTGCGCCCGCCCCACACACCTCCATCTCCACAACCTGACACTGACAAGGCTAACTGCGTCACAAATGAAGACGCTGCGTGTAAGTAAATTATCAGGGAAAAAGCACGGGCACTGATGATGGTTTGAGAACTGCCTGTTGGTGGGCAGTGGCCCCATCAGAATCTGAAGTTACCTGTTTAATAGCCATTAAGTGAGAAATACATAAAAACTGAATGGATATAACACACATTTATGTTGAAATGTAGAGGTCTTGCTCATTAAGTTATTAAATATAATGGAACACATGCATCCACACACCAAGACCACAGTAGAGCTCTTACTAGACAAACAGGCATTTATCTTGGGAGCATTATCAAGTAATGCAACTTTTGATCATTATCTCAACGAGAAGGTGGTTGCAGTTTGGACCTCCGGGCATGGATCCCACATCTAGGAAGGTTACACCGTATTTCTGAAGCAGAGGGGTTTTTCTTATGACACTCCAGCGGTAGCTAGGTACAAGTCTGGAAAGGGTGTTAAAAGACTTCTCCAATTCCAGGCCATTATTCTAGGTCTAGCTTTGAAAAGAGCAGGCTTGTCAGGTTTGTTGAAGCAAAAGTAAATTACAAACTGTGAGTGTGACTAGGTTTCCATTCTTTCACCAGGCTCCAGGCTGGGTGCTGCCGACCCCCCTCCTCAGGCCCGCCAGCAGCCAGGAGCGCAGCAGACCCTTCCCTCACCCCAGCGCCCACAGGCGGGGCCCCCATCTGTGCAGCCGCCCACCATGCTTGGGCTGGCTGCCTTCCCTCACCAACAAAAAGGATTTTTGTTTCCAGCATTTTTCTACTAAAACTGCAAGTGACAACACTGAGTTTCCAGAAACACTCTCCTCTTTATTTTACAGAGTCGGGCTCAGCTCTGCTTTGATTTCATTCAAATGTTTTTCCTCCTTTCTCACCCCAGCAATGAAAAGCTCACTATTTTAATTAAACACACACAGTTTTTTCCTGTTTTTCACACTGCCAATCTCTCCCACTTTGAATCACAAACTACCTCAGGAATGTTACCTTACAATGTGCTCTTGTGTGGCATTTGCAAAGAAAAATTCGGAGACACAAAGATCTGGGAACCTGTGACAGCAGAGGGGCCTTCCATTTTCAGCTCAGTATGTCACACACACACCACCACCTGTCAGCATAGGCAGAGTGGTGGGAAATGAAATGCTAAAGAGATAACTTTGTGGCCCTGGCCGCAGGGTGGCTTGAGTAGTTGGAGCGTAGCCCGTACATCAAAGGTTGCAGGTTTGATTCCTGGGCCGGGCACACACCAGGTTGCAGGTTCATTCCCTGGTTGGGGTGTATAGGAGGTAACCAATGGATATTTCTTTCTCTCTCTCCCTTCTTCTCTAAAATCAATAAAAAACATATCCTCTGGTGAGAATTAAAAAATATTTTTTAAAAAGATTATTTTGTGGCCATTACCTTTTTAACAATTTTTTTGTTTTTAAATTGGTAAGAGTAATACTGAGGTGTTTTTCAGTCTCTACCATTAAAGATTATTTAAATACATACATGTATGTATAATTTCATTGATTCTACCTGTAAACTATAAGGAAATTTTCACTGCCAAGAAAGAAAACAGAAGTTATATCTCCTTTGGCAGGAATCATATTGCCCAAAACACAGCCTGGAGACAGTTCTCTCCATGTGGGCCCCTCCAGGGCAGACGTCACTGTCACACCCGGCACCAGCAGTGTCTGCTGTGCGAGGGCCAGTATTTGTGAGTGAATAAATGAAGGCATCAAAGGGCAGGTGTGTAAAGAGAGGTCAGGAATCACCAAGTGTGGGCAGAGGGAGAGTAACCAGTAGGCCCATGTCCTCAAGCAGCACCAGTGCCGGACATCTCACAGAAGAGCAGCCACAGGCACACAGGGAGCCATCCCAGAGGCGGCCTCACTGCCAGGAACAGCCTCATTGTCCTGACAGCCAGACCAATCCCAGGTACTGGGTTGCAGTAAATGAAGAAGTGGACAGAAGACAAGTCCAGAAGCTCCTTTATTCACAATCTTTCAACAGACAGAGAAATGGAGAGGCGTGCCTCAGCAAAAACATATCAGCCCAACCTGCACCGACAGGTCTGGAGCCAATCCAGACATAGGGACAAATGGACTCAGAGCCAGCCACTGGACACATCCCATCCGCAGAGCAGCATCTGCAGGACACCCAGTCCCAGTGGTTGTAGCCCCTTAGGACATGGGCAGTGTTTCCCCTCTGCCCCCGCCCCCCGTGTCAGAGCCCCACCGTGCAGAGGGCATCGGAAGAGCTGGAGTTGACTAAATCAAGCCTTTCAATTTGGAGACAAAGCAGGTTCATGTTCTACAGAGCAATCGAACCATAACCTTGGACTTATCTTTATCAAATAATTTGTCTCCACAAGCCAAAAATCTACAAACAAGCAACACCAGTGTCTGGTCTCTGACCAGGAGTGAAGAGGAAAGCCAGAGGCACACCCTGGTGCCAGGTGGATGTTCACCAGTGGCCCTGGAGGACTAGGACGAATCAGTCCTTTCGTTCCATGCTTCGTTTCTGCGTCTTCAATGACCACATGCTGGCTGGGCCTTGGTCCACCTAGGGAGGCCCCTCAGGGCTGATGTGGGGCATCGACAGTCTGCTTTCTTCAGAAGCTCCTTTCCTCCCCGCTCGCGCCACCAAAATAAAAGCAACTGATGGGGAATCCGTACACAGAAGGTGTGAACTGGGATTGAGGGTTCCAGGAGGACTGTCCCAGGGCAGCTTGTGGGACAGTGTTGGCTCGATGTCTCCCGGGTATTTATGGATCCACAGACAACCAGGCGAGCAAGTCAGCTAAGGGCAGCTGCCACTCAGGTGGTCTCCACCTGTCTGAGGGCTGTCCACAGGCTCACTGGGCACTGACAGACACTCTCCTGGACCAACGCCAAGCAGGCTCCCCAGGGCCCTCTTCTCCACAAGGCACAACCCTAGGCTTCCTGCTGGCCCTGCCCAGTCCAGTTGACTCAAGAATGCTGCTGAGTCAGTGTAGAGAGAGAATCCCCTGCCTGATTCTTGCTGATCCTTCACTCTGCCTGCTGACAGATGCCTCAGCCCTATTTGAAGTTGAGCCCTACCTCTCCCTCCTATGGCAAGTCTGGAATAAAGTCTTCCTTACTTTTTTAATTGTCAGAGGAAGAAGCTTACTCACACAAGAAATGAGAAGCCTGAAGTTACCACGATGCACTTGACTATGCCCAGGTACATGTCCAGACTCGGATGCCCTGGAAGACCTCCCACAGCTGCCAGGACCACTGGTGCCAAGAGTCAGACTGGTGCAAAGAAGATGCAGACGCTCAGGAGCTGGTGGCAGACCCCTGCACACTGTATCCTGGAAAGACGGGGCAGCGCTGGGCAGTACTGACGACAGAAGGAAAAGCTCTGGGATAAAACCACTCTAAGCCCAACCGCCACTTCCGTGCAATGAAACTCTGAGCAGGTTACCTTATTCTATATGCTTCACTTTTCTTATCTGCAAAGTGAGCTCTACAAGACCGACTTCATAAATTGGTGTGATGTGATTTCATTTAGATTATAAATTTATTCATTAAACATTTCTCATTAGTTGCCTCAGGTTTAGTAAAATCTGCCCAGTCCAAAATTCTTAAATTATCTTAAAATAAAGCCATATAAATATGAGGGTTTATTATACTTATGATTTTTATAAGCTAGATTACTTTTTAATATTGGAAATAAAATTTTTTCTGAAAAAGTAGCCGTGAGAAATAAAGTAGCCGTGTTCTTTGCAGAAACTCATAGAACAAAGAAAAAAACCACTCATAGCCTCATCTTCCAAAAATAAGGACAATAAACATTTTAGAGTATATATTTCTAAAAATTGGGATCATACTTCTCTATAACCTATTTTGTGTCTTAATTTATTAGGTGACACATGTTGCCAAGTCAGAAGGTTCACCTGTTATGGTGTAATTTTTAATGGGTGCACAGTGTGGTGTGAGTTCTCAACCCCACTGCTGGACGTTTATGCCATCTCCTATATTGCAAGCCATAAATAAGAAGGTGAGTCACATCCATGCACAAAAATCTCATTTCCTTGGGATGAATCTTAGATGTGAAACTGCTGAGGCGAAGGAAAAGCACATCCTGGTCATTCTTCGCCAACAGGCTGTCAGTCTGTAGCTGCAACTTGTTAGCACTCAGCTCTCCTCACCACCACTAGGGCAGCTATCTGAACATAAATCTGGTTTACTCAGTCAGCAAGACAGACAGCCCTGCCCTCCAGTGGCTTACACTCTGTTGTCCAACAGGCAACAAGCACTTGACTTAACTGTAGGGCAGAGAAGGGCAACGCATGTGAATGGGGGGAACACGCAGTAGGAAGACCCAGCCCAGGTCCGGGACCCACGATGGCCATCCTGAGGGTCTAGATGGAGACAGGTGAGCAGGCGAGGCCTGAAGCAAGAGTGGTAAGGGATGAATTCTTTGAAGTCCATAAGGTGTCTTTTTATTATTAAACTAGAGGCCTGGTGCACGGATTCGTGCACTGGTGGGGTCCCTCAGCCTGGTCTGCTCTTTCTCGAAATCTGGGACCCCTTGGGTGTTGTCAGACTGCTGGTTTCGGTCGATCCGAGAGCTGTAGCAGTGTGCGAAGTGACAGGCGGCCAGGGAGGAGCCCAAGCTGGGGCCGGGCACCTCGCCGCTCCTGCTCACCCTGGCCCGCTGTGCCTGCCATTGCTGCCGCTCAGTGGCGCTGCCGCGGAGGCGGGAGAGGCTCCTGCTGCCACAGCTGCACTTGCCAGCCATGAGCTTGGCTTCTGGCTGAGCAGCGGAGTGCTCCTGCTGTGGGAGCGCACTGACCACCAGGGGGCAGCTCCTGCATTGAGCACCTGCCCCCTGGTGGTCTGTGTGCATCATAGCAACTGGTCAACCGGTTGAGCAGTCGACTGGTCTTAACGGTTGCTTAGGCTTTTATTATATAGATGGGTGTTTCTAAGGTGCTTAAAACATCTATTCTATTAAATAGTTTAACCTGCAACTTTATGTGTTTTCCTCAAACATGGAAAATGGCGGGGGGGACGGACGGGACGACACGACAGACGGACGGACAAACCCAAAAGCTAAGTGTGGCTAGAAGCTCTGTTTAAGGGAACAGGAGTGAGCTGAGGCTGAGTGGCAGGGCCAAGAGAAAAGGGGCGCAGATCACACAGACGCTTACACTTCCCCTGAGGGGAAAGCACCTGCATCTCAGAAACACTGCCCTGCCTGCATGGAGAAGGGGTGGAGGCAGGCGAGACCGAGACAGATGAGGGGCTATTGTGGATGCTGGTGGACTGGCTGCCGGTATCCCACAGCCTCCCCATTTTGGAAGAACCCCAAGACTAGAGGGTACAGAGTCCTACTTCCTACTGCGAAAGACTAGGGAGGGTAGAGAGACCATATGGTCCCCCGGATGAACCGAAGGCATGGGGTCCACATTCCCGCACGTGCTCAGTGTGCGAGCAGCTGCGGACGAGGCAGTGAACCGGACAGAGTCCCTGTCTCAGATCTGGATCTTTAAGAGGGAAGCAAAGGCTCACAGTCGTTCAAGAAGAAGAAACACAGGTGTGTGTGTACATATGTCAAGATGCATAAAATCGTACACTTAAAATGTTTCTTTGTTCTATGAATTTTCTGCAAAGAACATGGCTACTTTCTACAATCAGAAGGCCCCATAGCAAACACCCCCTGCAGTCCCTCTGGCACTTACCAGTATTGTGCAGACTCTCGGAAAAGGCACTTCTGCCCGCAAAGGCAGGCAGAGCTGGCCGGGCCAGCAGTGTCACAGGCAGTAGCGGTGGAGCTGGACTGGAACCCACCTGCCTCTGAGTCTGTATTCCTTTCACTAGGACTCTAATACCTAACACTCTGCATGTCAGTCCAGAGATCTGTCCTTCCAGAAGGTTCTCCCAGTCCCTGGGGCCCTGACAGAATGATCAAGAGGGCGGGCAACCCAGATGGGTCCCTGGGGGGCCCCCACCCCCGAGTTCCCCAATCCCCCTCAAGGGCCAATGACCCACAACCACTGTCACAGAAGAGGAACATGTGTGCAGACCTGTCACCACGGAGGCCTCGTTTATCCCGATTTCAGGATCAGAATCCACTATGAGCTTTTACATTCAGGAGCTGGAGCTAAAACACTGATTCATCAAAGACTTCCGCAGGCTCTGGCTTGCCATCTGCGGACTGGGTGTCAGTTCTAACAACTCGCTCTAAGCCCACAGGAGGGAAGTGTGGACGGGCACGCGAGGGGGCACACCGGGCCCGGGGAATGGGGACGCTGGCCTGGGAGAAGCAAAAGGATAGGAAAACTTTTAAAAAAAGGAAGCTGACAGCCATACAATCTCCGCACAGCTGCTCGGGAAACCGCGGGGTGGCCAGAGCTCTGCACGCCCTCTCCGGGGGGCACCTCGCCTCCAGCCCCCCCTCCCCGGTTTTTCCCGGTTCTACCCGCGACCACCACGTCTTCCTGAGTGTCCGCGCCTCAACCTGACACCCACACTCGCCTCCGCGGGGCGGGATGGTCCCCCCTCCCCTCCCACCCCCACCCCGACTATCCAAACGCGGCCCAAAGCCCCTCCCGGACGACGGAGACGCCGCCCTCGTGCACGTTCCTGGGCGGCGAGCCCGTCACCCTTCGGTACCCGAGGGTCCAGGGCTGGAGGGCGGAGGTTCGGGCCCGACGGGGGAGGTGCACCAGCGGCGGCGCAGAGGGTGACGCGACAGCCGGGCCGCGAGGACACCGGCACC
>NW_005871781.1:251286-258760 GCF_000147115.1 Myotis lucifugus | reverse complement strand
GCCGCTCGCGCACTTCCGCTTGGGCTGGGAGACTTCCGTACAATTAGGGAGGCCGGGCGTGGGGCGGGGCCGAGGCGTGGGGTAAGCGAGGTGCGCAGGCGCCGCCCCCGTTGCCTGGGAGACCGCGCGGCGCGGCGGAGAGCGGCGTCTGTGGTCCCGGCTTTCCGCGGGCGCTGCCGTGGCGCCGCGCCTCCCGCTCAGCCCGCAGTCGGGCCGCGGCGTGGAGCAGGGCTGTGGGTCCCCGCGCGGGCCGCGCTGTGACAGCTCCCGGCGCGGGTTGGGGGCTCCGTGACTGGGGCGGGCGCCGAGGTGAGCGGGACCCTGGTCCTGCAGCGCGTTGTCTCGAGCGATGGAGTGTGGACTCGAGGCCACGTCTCGGCCTCATTTCACCTTCGGGACGAGCTCCCTGGGGCTCCGAGGCCAGAAAGCCTTCGCATTGTGCACAGCCCCCCTCCTCCGCCTGCAACGCCACCCATTTCCCTACAGCCAAGAGAACATCCTGGCAGCCAAGCGTGATGGCAGAAAAATGAAACCAATCTCATTTATTTGGACAAACCAGCTATCAATAGCACCAAGTTAGGGTGCGTCCCAAACCCACGCTGTGCGCAGTGTCAGGAACGCGAGCCCCAGGGAGCAGGAAACGGTGGGATGTTGCTCCTGCGGAGTCCAAAGCACTCGCAGATCCAGCACTCAAGGAACTAGCGAATGGAAATGACACCACATGCAGGCATTATACAATTTGGGAAGAGACCTCTCCATTTGGCATACCAGGCTTTCATTTCCTGTTGATATATTTTGTTCTAAGTAAAATCAAATCGTGCGCCACACTTGTTACTGGTTGGGTGCCTAGGGTTACACCAAGAAGTGTGTGAGATGGTCTTACGGAGCGCACAGGGTGGTTGGGGAGACAAATATTAAGTTTAGAAAACAAGAAACAAGCGAAGCCTAGAATAAGGCCTGTAACGTGTGATGAAGAAGGTGGTAAGGAAATAACGTGTGAACTGAGCCAGGAGGAAGGATGGAACGGGAGACGGGATGAGAAGAGGACTTCTAGACAGACAGAGCAAACCTAGGAGAGATGGAAGTAGGGACTCGGTGACGTGAGGGAGGATCCAGACTTCGGGAGCAGGAGGTTTGAACTCACAGACAGTGGAGGCAAGGGAGGCAGGTGCCCAACACCCCTCGCGTTGCTAAGTGAGTCCTGCCCTTGGGCAGCCCTCATCCACTTTGCAGAGCTTCCACAAAACCTTTCTGCCCCCTCCTCACTATACACAGATGACCAAAGGTCAACAGACATTCGAGGAAGACAGGGGGAAAATGAAGAAAAAAACTGGAAGAAAAAATGTTATGGAAAACTTAATTATCTAGTCTCTGAAGACAATATTACATCAATAAGTAAAGATATATAAAAGCATTCAGAAAATAAGAGCTCTTGAAAATTCAGGAAGTAATAACTTAAGTGTAAAAGTTGATAAAAAGATAAAATTGATATATGTTAGACGATAAAACAAAAAGAAAAAAACATGGGAAAAGAGAAAACATAAGAAAATTACAAGATTAAGAAGTTCAACATCTGAAAATAGCAATTACAGGAAAGAGAACAGAGAAAATGAGGAAATTACTTATGAAATAATTCAAGAAAACTTGCCAGATGTAAAGACATGTTCTTATGTAGAAAGGTCAAACCAAATGCGCAGCACAGCAAACCTGAAAAGGTCCACACCAGGGCACATCATCACAAACTGTCAGACCTAGAAAGCGTCCATAGAAGAAATAAAAGGGCCGCACTTAAGGCATTGGAAATCAGAAAGGCATGGAAATTCTCCATCGACTCTCAGGAAGCTGAAATTCAATGAGGCATTTTCTTCAAAATTCTGAAGAAATTAATTTTAATATGGAATTCTACTCTCAATGAGACTATTAGTTAAGTGGGAGCGAGAATAAAGATGTTTTCAGGCATGCAGCTCAAAAATATTACCCACCAAATACTTCATTCCAGAGGCATGCTGGAGGACATGCTCCAACATGAAGAAGTCAAGAAAGGACCCTCTGGGGCCTGGAGAGCAGGAACCGGATGGAGAAGGAGCAGGAGGCCCCAGGATGCAGGCTGAGGACCATATGGATGGGAGCAGGAGGCCCTGGAGACATGACTCCAGGAAAAGTGTGACCCAGCAAATACTTGATGTGTTTGAATATTTCAAAAGATCTGTAGAGTTTGGTGACAATAAGTAATAGACACATAAATAGCATAGGTCTCAGTTATCAATAATGATTACACAATTTAATAAGGTAAATAGCGAATGGTAAGTTAATCAAAAGGATGCTATAAGTATTTTTTGAGAAATGGGAGGTGATTTTATCTGTATTCATAAACGTGTATTGAGGGGGACCAAAGTTTTGCCACCCCAAAATATGCTTTCTGGGATGTTGATTTTAAGCCATTTGTTAAGGAACAAAAGACCCAGAAAGAACTTCTGGCCCTCCCCTTCGCTGCCTGAAGGGATCCAGGTAGAAAAACCTGCTCAGAGCAGCAGAGCACCCCCTCAGCACCCTAATAAAGAATGTGTTTACCACGTTTAATCTTTCTCCTCTACCGGTGAATGACCAGCTTCCCCTTTGAAATCCCACACCCCTGCCTCCTCCTTTGTTCAAAATGGCAAATAAACCTCAACTACCGATGCACCTTTGGGTCTCCTATTCTTATGGCACCCCCACATCATCCACTCTGCGTATTAATCCGCCTCACGAGAATTTGACTAGTAGCTCAGCCAGAAGAACTTAGACGGTGGAGAAAGTGATTTTCCTTTGACCTAACAGTGTCTAGGAAAAGGGGCGTGTGTGTGGGGGGAAACCTAGCCCTAATCTGCTAGGTTAGGATGTCCACAGGCAATCCCTACAACTGGAAAAGAAAGACACCACATCAGAAACTTCATAGTTAAGGAAGGAATTTGGGGTGGGAATGTGTGGTGTGGGAAGTTGCTATTTTTTTGTTAGAAATCTAGAAATACTATTTGAATTTTGAAATTGTAAGTATGTTACTCTAATAAAAGGAAAACATTGTAAATGTAAGTTTAAAGAACTGGGTAACTAGTGCAAGTGGTTGTAAGTCGAACAATTGTTACTTTCTAAAGGCTTTTTAATTTGTTTTAATGCTATAATACACTACAGTGAAGGAAAGGAAAACCCAAACATTGTTTGCAGATCTCTTTCCTGGGAGACTAACAGAAAAGATGCACATAGAAATCAGTGTAACAGGAGAAAAAAAATTACGTGTGATTATTCACATATTTTACGACACACACAGACACTTCCCTGTGCCCTATTGTACACAGCAGCTTTACCAGTGGGGAGAGAGCCTAAAACAGGAGATAAAGAATTTATGTAAAAGAGGAAAATAGGGGAGACAAGAGAGGAAAGGGAAACTGTAGGTCGAAAATAGGGAGAAGTTGGAACATGGAGAGATGAGGGGACCTGGGGGAAGGGTGGGATGCAGGACGGGTTTCTCTAGGTAACCAACTGACCCTTTACATAGCCTTCAAGGCTTATTTGGAATTAGCTTTAAATTTATTTTAATCCTGAACTGAAGTTCTTTGAATGCAGCAACCACATGGGCCCTGGATTTTTTTAAATACTAGCTCACCATCTGAAAATTGGGAGAGAAAAAAGGCACATAAAAACATACTGACTTCTACATGGTTGATTCATGTCAAACATGACAAGTGTTTTACTGCTGATAAAAAGTGTCATATAGAGAGAACATGCCCTCTTCCTCTGAGAGCCAACCCATGTCTGGCTGTGGCTTCTAGGCGGTGCAGGCATGGTGGGCGGGAGTGGGCAAAGCCTGAACCCACAAGCCACAAGTGTAGAGCAGAGGGAGCGCACCTCCTGTGCCCTGGTGATGAGGTGGAACTGAAATTTACTAAGACCACGCTACCCCCTAAGGCAGCGGTTCTCAACCTGTGGGTCGCGACCCCTTTGGAGGTCAAACAACCCTTTCACAGGGGTTGCCTAAGACCATTGGAAAACACATATATAATTACATATTGTTTTGTGATTAATCACTATGCTTTAATTATGTTCAGTTTGTAACCATGAAATTGGGGGTCACCACAACATGAGGAGCTGTATTAAAGGGTCGCGGCATCAGGAAGGTTGAGAACCACTGCCCTATTGCTATAAGCTCTAGGAGACAATGTCTTTTCAATACTTGAACGCCAAACTTAACTGCTCTAATAGTTAAGAGGACTGAGTGAGGGTGCAGCTGAAAGTCTGTTTCGGCTTCTGCCCATGAAGGAATAATTCCTACAGAACTCATTCTTCCACTCTAAACCACTAGAAAACTAGACAAAGGATATGAGTTTACTATTTTCAGCTGGGAGACAACAGGGAGTGAAGGATGCAGATTCTCGAAAGGAAGGAGCCATGGGATGAGCCCAAGGACTGCCCTGATGTTCTGCCCAGGTCAGCAGCGAACATCCATGACACAGAAGGCTGGTCCTTGGATAAGAGCAGTGAAGCTGATAAACCTGCAGCTGTACTGATGGGGATCAAAGCACAGACGACAGACTACCCAGGCTCACCTTGGAAAGTGGTGTTGGCTTTCCCTGTCCTGAGGGTAAGCAGGAGACTATTGGAGCAACTAAAGTTGAGACGGAGAAATTCCTTGAACCTTACCAATGACCAAACCTGACCAAAGAAGAAATAAAAAATCCAAGTAACCCTGTATTCCTTAAATGCTATCCTTATTTATTATATGGAATTTGAAAGTAAAAACTTTTCACAAAAAACACTCCAGACACAGTTGGACTCACCAGTGAATTCTCTCAAGCATGTAAGAAAGACATATTAATCCTAGGGCACACTTTCCAAAAATACAAGAGCAGGCAGACTTCTCTACCGCTGTATAGTTTAGATAACGGTCGAAAGTGTTACCCAGAAAGGCTTGCTGCTCTGTTTTCGAGTCAACAGGAGGCGGGGCTCAAATCTGTTTCCTGGATGCAGGGCTTGAGGCAAGACTTAAGGGTTCCAGCCCTGTCGTCCAGGACAGTGAACCTCGGCTCTGAGAGGGTTCTGGTGTTCAGAACCCAGGCCTCGGGTTCTTCACGGTTCCTTGCGGGCGGGGGGGGGGGGGGGGGGGGCGGGGGGGGGGGCAACGACACTGTGTTTCTGGGCTTGGTTAGACACAGGAGAGGACCAGTTGGAGCTGGTCCTGCACTTACCAAAGCAGCCCCCATGACCAGTGAGTGGATGAATAACAAGTGAGAACATCAAGCGGCCTTCTCGCTGCCCTGCGCAGGGTGCAGCCGGGTCTGGCTCAGCCCCAGCTTGGAAAGGTGACCGCCATTAGGGGCCTGGTTCCCCCATTTGCTAGAATGTGGGGGTTCAACGACGGCCTATGCCTTAGTTCTAGCCACTGAGAAACACTATTGCTGGGCCCTTGGGAATCTGAAAACAGCCCCATTTCTTGCCTTGATTAACTTACTACTGTTCATAGGAGCAGTTCCAAGTGCCGCTAAAACGAATGATAGTTTGTGATTGTTCCTAAAAAGTCCCGACTCCCCAGCCATGCCCCTGCTTCCCTAGCGACACAATCAGTTATTAGTGGTGATGACTGAGAAACAGCCCTTGCTCCGTTCCCATTTTCCTAAAGAAAATAGCATTTTGAAAACAAATCTTGATGGTGAGCCAGTGCTGTCCGCATTCTGTGTCCCCTGGGAGGAGGCACAGGGGCGGGGGAGGGGGGGTTAAGACCTAAAGTGCAGAGAAGGAAGGAAACCGTGGAACAGCAAGCATGCAGCTAGAAAGTAGGTCCTGCTTCTGAGATGAAGAAAATGTGTGGGTCGGAAGGTGGAAAACATGTGCCTACGTGTGCTCCCCCTTTTTTCTCCAATACTTGGGCTGTTTATTGGGGTCCCTTTCTCTCCAGCCCATTGACTGGAGCAGGGCTTTGCAAAGCCGGTCGCCTAGCAGCGAATGCAGAAGGCCCATTCATATGACAATGGCCGGAGAGGAAAGAAAGAGAGTGGTTTGTTTAAACGGCCTCTGTCTTCATTCACAGCCTGATGTCCGTCGGCTTTGTGACACCCACAATGGCACTAAAGGACTCATTGTGGCTGAAAACAAATCAAAACAGAAGAAGGGATGCTAAGATAAAAGAGTCATGCAGCAAAATTGCTAAAAAAGTCCAAGTCTTACATCTGAGATTTATGTTACCTCTTGGCTGTGTGGCCTAGTGACCGGTGTTGATAAAAACCCCTAGAGTTTAATAAACAAAAAGATAAATGGGGACGTTATGTACATTTTTGAAGGCACCCACACAGAGGGATGGGTCTGCCGGGTTGCTGTGGGCGCTGTTTCATAATTACCGTTTTTTGTTTGCACAACATTTGGGGAGCCACGCTCAGCACTTGGTGTGTACTTTCCCGACAAACATACCCAGGCTCTGCCTATGGAGCCCAATAGCGTCCCCCGCCCAGTGGCCCCGACCCCCACCGCGCCCCGACCAACATCAGATGTTGCAGGAACCCACGCCCAGTTCAGCGGCAACAGGTGGAAGGTTGAATAGCTTCACACGTTTTTTTCGGGAGAGGGGGTGGGGAGAGAGGAAGAGGGGGGCGGAGGGCGGGCTTTTGGGAGCCGATTTAAGGATTAGATCAGATGTTATTGCTGGTGAAAAATTAAACAGCCCGGTGCTCTGGGAGCGCAGATTAATATATTTAGTGACCACGCACAAAGGCCGCCCATTGTGGCCGCGTCTGAATGCCTGTGAATGGGACGGAGCGTATGCAGCCTGTCGCCGCAGGTGCCCACATCTGTTCTCTCCGGGCAGATGCTCGCAGGAAGGGGATGGGGATGCCGGGAAGGAGGCCACTGCCGAACCCCCCCTCCCCCCAGGCTCCCGGGTCCGGCGGGGACACTCCACCCGGAGGGCGGTCGGAGCGCCGCGCGCCGGGTTAGCGCTGGGGGCGCGCGTCTCCCTGGCGACTGCGCTTCAGAGCCCGGGGCGCCGGCGGGTGATTGACGGGCCGCCCGGGGACCGGCGACAGGTGCCCGCGACCTCCCGGGTGGGGCGCGTCCCGGAGAGCGAGGCCTGGGGCAGGCCGGCCGCGGCGCCCCTCCTCTCCCTCCTCCATTGTCCTAGTCACAGGCCTTCTGTGTCCAGGTCCAAGCCTGATGCAGGTGACCCGGCGGTGCGTCCAGGAGTCGGGGTCCGGGGGCACACGGAGGTTCCGCCGCGCACTAGCGGATCCCACGGGCAGTGCGCACAGCAGCCCCTCGGGTCGCGGTGGGCTCCCCCTAGAGCCCCCCCCCCCCATCCCCCCGCCGCAGGGGTGCCCGACCCGACACCGACACTGGGCCGACAGGGTCCGGGGGGAGGCCCCCGCAGGTCCCAGCCAACCTGGCCCCTCCCCCGCCAGCAGAGACGCCCTTCCGAGCGCGCACAACGGTCCGGTGCGCCACCGCCTCCAGGAAG
>NW_005871781.1:248074-250802 GCF_000147115.1 Myotis lucifugus | reverse complement strand
CGCGACCGGCCCTTTCTCATGCAAATGTGCACATGCCTTCGCTGTGCTCCGCAGCCCGCGGCCTCCACGCTCGGCTCCGCGCACCCGCTCAGGTGGCGGCGCCCCAAAAGCACCGCACCCCAAACAACAAAACCAACCCCGTGCGTCTGAGGCCTTCCTTCTTCCCTCGCCCCCGCCGCTGCCCCCTGAGGAGAGGAGAGGTTATGAAACACGCGGGACCCTCCACGGGGCAGTCCGGGCCGCGGCCCCACGCGCGGGTCTCCGCGGCCCAGCCTGCGGTTATGCAACGGAGAAGGCTTCGGAGGAGCTGTCAGGGGAACTGTGTCCTCCCCACACTCACCTCCGGGTCGCCGTCCTGGGTGTGGGTGTGGGTGTGGGTGGGGGGTCCCTGGAGGGCGTGCCGCCGGCGGGGCAGAAGGGTCGGCCCTGGGGGTGCTGTGCTGTTTACTCCCAGCCAGAGGGAAGCCTCGGGTCTAAATATACGCTAGATGCGCCCCTTCTCTTTCTGGCTGTGGCCGGCTGGCTGGCTGGCTGGCTTAGGTCAGCGATTTCAACCATTTTCATCTCATGCCACATACACTAATTACTAAAATGCTGCAGCACACCAAAAAAATATATTTTTTGCCGACCTGACAAAAAAGGTATAATTTGGATTCATTCTCACCAGACAGCTATTGTGTTACCTGCTGTCATTTTTTTAAGTTTTATTTGGCAATCTAAGGGAAAAGAGGGTCAGTGCCCCTGACTGAAGAGTGAGGAATTGCGTGCTTTAAAACTCCTGGTTGAACATCGCTGGCTTAGGGTAGAAGGCATCCTCAGCCAGTGAGGTCCAGGCATGAGTCAAGTGTCAGCATGTCTCCACTACATTTGGGCCCGTGTGTCCCTTAGCAGTGCATGGGCTCTGGGACTTGGTCCTGGAGAAGAAGGGAGGAAACGCCATGACACCTACAGGCGCAGACAGAGGCTTTCCTCGACCCGCTCCCTCCTCTGCTGCTGGAACCGCCTGACTGTGGCTGGAGAAGAGCCGCAGAGGGTGTGTGGTGGAGATGTGAGGCTCATACTAATTAATGCACATGCTGTGGGCTCCTTCCTTTCCTCCTTCCCTTTCAAGTAAGCTGGCATGTTTGACCAACACCAGATTTGCTTCCTGGAAGTTTTTTATTTTGTTGTTCTGAACAAGGACCCTAATTCTTCTTTGGAATAAGAGAACCTCTCTGTTGGGTATACAGCGTTCAGTGGGCCTCTGAAAACACAAACCCCACTCCAGTCTCCAGACTTGTTGACACAGAAAACTGAACGTGTGGCCGCCTAGAGTCGGAAGCCCAATCCGGGCATTGTTTACTGCAGTCTGCCCTGGCCTCCCACGCCCACCGCCAGCCACCACACACACACCTGAGAAGAGAACCTTCCTTTGGGTGGCCACGGGCGCAGGTCACACTCACTGCTGAGGGTGGGCATGTTTCATGTGATAACGTGGCCTAATAGCACAGTTGATAAAATAACCAGGGTGTCCGGCAAGCAGAGAACTCGCTGTGGTGGTTGTGCCAGGTCCTGCCCTAGCCACTGGGCCATCCGGGTGCCTGGTGGGAACAAACCACCCAGCGGGGAGTCCCTCTCCTCTCCTGGGTCTGATGTATTGGTGCCTTCTCAGCCCTAATGAGCCTCACTTTGTACAGTGAATTTGCTGAGACATCAAAAAGTATTTAAAAGAAAGTTTCCTGCTTTTTCCTAATGAGCAAGGTGAGGATTTATAGTGTGTGGGGAGGGAGACTGGGTGTGAGGGCTGACACAGAGTGAGTCTATTTAACATACGGTAGCTTAAGCTCCCGGCTGCATTTGGGGGGCTCAGAGCGCTGGGTTGTGGGAGTATAGAGACATGCAGTTAGGGAGTGAAAAAACGCCATTTGGTTCGGAGCAGATGGCTGGCTAGGGGGCTGATGGCGTCTAAAGGCGTGTCATCCCCTTCAGCCCGAGTCCCCAAGGGCTCCCCTTGTCTTCCCAATCAATGAAAATTAAAGTGCAAAGAAAGGGTGAATAGTTGGACCTCGAGTCTCTCCTTTGTTCATCTCAGCCACTGGTGTGCAGGAGTTAAACTACAACAGGCTCCCATAGAAACACCAAGTTAAACAGTCTCCTCAGCTCAGCTTCCAAAGGCAGGGGGAGCCCACGTGGAGTGGGAGGAGGAGGAGGAGGAGGAGGAGAGAGAAGGGGAAGAAGAAAGGAGGAAAGAAGAGCAGGCGAGGAGGAAGGAGAAAGACCCGTTCTGCTTGATTTCCCCGATACAGAATCGCGTGGCATAAATTAAGTGGGAAAAGAATGAACGCTTTGGGCAGGATTCTGATGGATTTTACGATGCCTTTCAGTTCCGCTTTGCTGTTGTAATCGAGAAATCTGTGCCGTGTCAATTTAACAAATACTTGGTGCTGAGGGGGGTTTGTTAAAGATTTAGGGCAAGTCCCCCCCCTTCCAAGGTTTAAGCCCTTGCGCGTGGGACATATTTCCAGTTTTCTAAACTGCATTCAAACGAGCCTGTTTCCTATTCCATTTTCTAATTAGAAGGTTCCTGATATTTCATTTCTGACGGCGTCTACTCCCAGCCTCTGAAACAGAGAGCATTCAGAGTCCACACTCCTCTTCCTCTTGTCTCTCCTGCTCCTGGGAGCCTCCCCCCCCCCCCCCCCCCCCTGCCCCCACAAAAAGGCATACCCACACACACCCCACACCCCCC
>NW_005871781.1:246553-247381 GCF_000147115.1 Myotis lucifugus | reverse complement strand
TTAGAGAATTCATTGTGTGATACGTGTTCTCGGCCCTCCCAATAAACTCATTTCCCTTAAAAAAAAAATGAAAACAAAAGTTCCAGTGTTTGATGGACGTGAAGAACCTCATAAGGTGATGGTTGTGCAGAGGTTGCGGGTGGGGGCCGGGCGAGGTCCCCGGAGCCTGTGCCGGACATTGTCGCGGCGGCCGGGCGCGCGAAGGGAGCTCTCCCCGCATTGTGCGGAGCAGGTGCGGCCGCATTACCATACAGCTGAGCGCACAAAGAGCCACTGATTCCGGCTGCACAATAACAGGCCGCCCTAATGACAGCCACGCGAGCGACACACACCGAACTCACTTTTTACCAGGCGGAGGGAGGCCGAGGGGGAGACACCGGGAGATTGGGCTGGAGACCCGGAAAGGCGGCGGTGGCCGGGAAGCGCGCGAGAAGGGTGTGCGTGAGCACAGGGGCGGAGGGGCTGTCGTTTACGGCGTCGGTATCTCTGGGCGGGGGGACACGCTACCGGACCCCGCCCCTCCAGCGGCCGCGGGGATCCCGGGTGCCGGGCCACCGCGCTCGCCCCCGGGGCCCCTTCTCCCGGGCCCTGTGTTCCCGGACGCAAAGTCGCCGTCCTCTGCCGGGAGGTGGATGAGGTCAGACCTTCCCAAACTTCTCGAAACTGCCGCGGTGCTCCCGCCACCTTCTGCCGCGGCGCCCGCTCCTGTCCTAGGAGGCCCCCTGGCCCACTGCCCGGAAATATCTCATTTACGAAAAAACCCTCTCGAGATGGCGATACTTCTGTACTGTTTTTTTTTTAATTTTTTTTCTATTTTTTTTTTTTTTT
>NW_005871781.1:245389-246273 GCF_000147115.1 Myotis lucifugus | reverse complement strand
TCCGGTTGCGTCCAGCGCACAAGGCCGGTGGCGCTCGGCGGGCGGGAGGCGCGCACCCCTCTGTCCCCGGGGGCCTCCGCGCGCCCGTGGCCGGGAGGCAGCCGCGCAGGCCGGGCCGCGGCACCGGCGCCGGATCCGAGGGGATCCTCGCGGCGAGCGTTCGCCGGAATGTAAATGAGCGCCCTGCGCGGAGGCGGGGGCGGGCTCGGTGGCCGGGAGGCGGAGGGAGTTGCACATTTTACAGCTCACTGACCATTTGGCGAGCCATTGAGAGGAGGGTTTGGAAAAGTGGCTCCTTTGTGACAGCTCTCGCCAGATTGGGGGGCCGCTCATTTGCATCTCATTAGCCATGCGGACGGACGGCGGGATATAAGGGCGCGGCGCCGGCGGAGCCAGACCCTCGGCGCGCACCCGCGGGACCGGCGGCCGGCGGCTCGGCTCGCTGCGAGGACGGGCTGCGGCTCGGAGCCTCCTCCCACGGCCTCCCCGCCCCACGCGTGTGGACTCGGATGGCACCGGCTGGGCTCCTCGGAGCGACGCGACTCTCCGCGGTGGCCCAGGCGGCTCTGGGGGCCCGGGCTGCTTCCCGAGCGCCCGCCGCAGCCGAGTGAGCGGCGCGGCCCGGATCACCGACGCGCCGTGGAGTCCCGGACCGCGCCTCCCACCGGGCTCAGAGCAGCCTCCGCCGTTCCCGGGGAGCCGAACCGACCGACCGGACGCGTCCTCCCGCCCTCCTTCTCGCCTTTTGCCTGCGAAGACGCCTGAGACAAAACCAGGAAGCGGGCGACCCTCGCCCACTCGTGGGCTGAAAGCACGAGGAGGAAACCGAAAGGTGCCGCCGCAGGAGCGACCTCCCGAGCGAGCCTGTCCGCGCCCGGCGCCCA
>NW_005871781.1:208065-245177 GCF_000147115.1 Myotis lucifugus | reverse complement strand
AAAAAAATAGCTCCCGAGTCTTTCTGTTCCAGACAAAAAGCTAAAACACAATGGCAGAGACACGAAGAAAAAGTTGTCCAATCTTTTCTATCCCTCCTCCACGAGAGTGTACACAACATTGCCCTCGCGCCGGTCTATCTATCGACGGGATGTCCGTATAAAACTCCCTACATACCAACGTGGAATGGCTCCGCGTTGCTGCTCAGCCTGATATACTCTGCACGCCGTCCCCCCTGCCCTCAGCCCGGACTTTTACCCATATGTCCATCAAGCCCTTCCGGGACAGCTTGTCGCCCGAGCCCCCCTGGACCCTACGGCACCGCCCGCCCCGCCGGTGCTTGAAGTAGGCTCCTTCAGCCTCCCCGACGGCGCGGGCGCCCACTCCGCCTTCAGCAACCCCATCCGCTTCCCGCTGGGCTTCACCTGGCCGGTGAGCGGCACCTGCGCGGGCTGGGGCGCGGCCCCGGCCGGCGGCGGGTGACAGCGGGGGCGGGTGAGGCCCAGAGGGGGGACGGACCCTCCCGTGTCGGATCTCTGTGCCCAGCCCCGGTCCCACGAGCCCTTCCGTGGGAAGGCCCGAGGCTCCTGCTGAGTTGGGCTGGTCGCGGCCAGCCTTGCGCGTGGCACCCCAGGCCCTCCGCGTGGGTCCACCGCCTGCAGACCAGGACAGCCCCGCCTGCTGCGCGCAGTCTTTTTTTTTTTCCTTTTTTTTTTTAAAGTGATATCCTGTACTAACAGGCTGAAAAAACACGCCAGGAAATCACTCTTTAAAAAGTTCTTCCATTTCCTTGAGGAAAGTGAAAACACCACCCAGGTCGCTAGCAGCCACAGGCCTCCCTGATGTGCCCCCAAAGCTCAGTGTTTAAGAGAAGGTTCTAGTTTTCCTTGTCTCCCCGCTTCTCCCAGGGCACCTTCTCTCTGATCATCGAAGCTCTGCACACAGATTCTCCCGACGACCTCGCCACAGGTAAACACAACCCCCCAAGCCCCAGCACTCTGCGAACCCCTGTGCCTGTGGCTGAGTCCTGGACCCTTACTCTGCACAGAGCCACCGGGCAGCGGGTCTCCGTCCCCCTCGCAGGGTGGTCCTCCCTGCCCTGTCCAGCCTCCAGGTGCAGTCAGCACTCACAGGCACCTCTCCTGCAGAAAACCCCGAGCGGCTCATCAGCCGGCTGGCCACACAGAGGCACCTGACGGTGGGTGAGGAGTGGTCCCAGGACCTGCACAGCAGCGGCCGTGCTGACCTCAAGTACTCCTATCGCTTCGTGTGCGACGAGCACTACTACGGGGAGGGCTGCTCAGTCTTCTGCCGCCCCCGGGATGATGCCTTCGGCCACTTCACCTGTGGGGAGCGGGGCGAGAAGGTGTGCAACCCTGGCTGGAGGGGCCAGTACTGCACCGAAGGTGGGTCCAGGGTCCGAGGGCTGCTCCCCTCAGCTTACCCCCTTCCCAGGGAGGGGAGGGGCGTTCTGTGCGCCGGGATCCAGGCTGTTAGCACTAGAGAGGGGTTCCTCGGGGAGACCGAGTCTGGGGAGCCCTGGAGACCTGCCAGAACTTCAGTCAGCTGGTCTCGGGGTTGGGGTCAACTCAGACATTTTAACTTCCGCTATGGGAAGCTGCCCTTCTTAATCAGGGAGGATTTTGGAGACAGGCCAGGGGTCAGGAAGTCAGTGAGGGAAAGGGGGGAGGAAGGAAGGGAGGAACAGAGGGCAGCATGGGGTGTTGGCGTTGGTGTGTTGGCCGCTGTGAGCCAGTTCTCTGCTGGGGCAGCATCTCAGTGGAAAGTGCTAATTCTTTCTGAAGTTGGGGCACTTGGCCTCTTCCCAGAGCTCGTGTGTTTGCAAACACCCATGTGATGTGCACAGGCTGTCTGGCGTTGTCACCCGTGGGGTGGGTGCATGCGGAGGCCGGGGTACCAGGCTTGCGTGGGGGGGGGACCCGCCCGGCACCTCGTCTAGGAAAGAAATGCCTTTACAAGGGACCTAGGCCTCCTGCCCTGCATTCGGCTCTCCTGGCAGCCAGGGCAGACCAGCAGCTGCTCTGCAGCACAGGGAACCAGAGCTGGGGAGTGGGGGCTGTGAGGACCCTGCAGGCCCCTGGGCCTGGTTCAGCTGGACCCTGGCAGGCCTCTCCCCAGCCTGCTACGTACCCCCTGCTGCCTGCACAGCCAGGGGTCGGGTTTCCCTGCAGTCAGGGTGGGTCCTGGAGCTCCCAGACCCCAGGGAACCGTCCTTCTCCTGCCCTGGGGCGGGCAGCCTAGCGGGAGGTGCGCTCTCGAGTGGGTCTGTGCCTGGGGCGTGCGTGCCCTTCACTCTCCACCAGCTCCTTAAGCACTTGGAGTTCCACTCTGGCCCGAGCGGCTCTGTTGTCCTAAAAACTTGTGGAGCGGCTTGTTAATGAGTTTCATAACCAGGCATAACCAGACCAGGAAGCCAGCCAGCCCCCGCCTCCCCGCCCCCCCTCCGCCCCCCAGGGCCAGGCCTGCTGCTCCCTTCCCCACTGTCCTCTCTCTTCTTCACTGTGGGGTAGCCACAAACTCAAACTTTTTTCTTCTTATTCAAACACTGGAGTCTCTCCCCGCCCCCAGCCCGCGCGTGCCATCCATTAGATCCCGGCAGGGATAGGCGCAGGGACGCACGCCGGCTCCCATTGGCGGAAAGGGCGCGCGTGCATGTGTGTGTGTGGTGTGTACACGCCGGGGTGTGTGGGGTGGGGGCCGGGTGAGGGCCGTATTGTTGCACGGGGCAGCTGCTGGGAGAGAGCAGACAATGGAGCAGCTGTCCTGCCCTGGTCCCTGCAGACCAGCTGTCCACCCTTATCGACACACACACTTTCTGGGTATTAAGAGGTGGAGCTTTGTGCATAGAATTGGGAAGTGGGGGAGGAGATGGGGAAGGACTTCTGACCCTCTCTCAGAAGAAAAGGGGATGGGGTGGGGGTGGGGGCTTCCTCCATCTTTTGTCCCTGAGCGGCTGTGTTAAGAAGAATGCTCGCCCGCCCGGCTGAGTAAAGTCCATGGTTACCAGGCAGGACGGAGATTAGTTCAGGGGCCAGAGGGAGCCAGGCGAGTGCGGCCGCGGCCCTGTGGCCCTGGGAGCGCAGCTTGACCCCGTATTTTCTTTGCTGCAGCAATCTGCCTGCCCGGATGCGATGAGCAGCACGGGTTTTGTGACAAGCCAGGGGAATGCAAGTAAGTCTGCAAAAGCCGTTTTCTCTGCCTCGTTGTCCTTGTACAGCGAGTGTGTGTGTAGACTCTCCAGGTGACCACTTGTGAAATGCGTGAGAATAGCTGTTGGGGCTGTTATTCAGGTGTTTCTACCCCCTACGTGTATGGAAGTGTAAGGCCACGGCTTGTCAGTCTGCTCGGCTCCCTGGTTGTGGGAACTTACAGACAGCAGCTGAAAAAATGACAGTTTACTTGGGGTCAGACTTGGGGTGCATTAGAATCCCCTGGGGAGCTGCCAGATGACCCCAGGAGGCAGACCCTGGGGGCCCTAGGAGAGTCCCCTTCTTGTCTGTTTGAGAACCAGGTGCAGGTGCTGCTGGGAGGCAGTTTCCTGTGAGCGGGAAATGCTTTGTGCCCCTGGGCAAAGGTCGATGCCCCCCTGACCCTGTCCTCTCTCCCCTCAGGTGCCGAGTGGGCTGGCAGGGCCGCTACTGTGACCAGTGCATTCGGTACCCGGGCTGTCTCCATGGCACCTGCCAGCAGCCCTGGCAGTGCACCTGCCAGGAGGGCTGGGGGGGACTCTTCTGCAATCAGGGTGAGCCTCCTGTTCCCTGCAGGCGGCCAGGGCTCCAGCTCCTCCCTGGGAAGGTGCAGACTTCCCCGCCTGACCTTGGACTTCCCTCCTCTTCCTGTCCCACCCCTCAGACCTCAACTACTGCACACACCACAAGCCCTGCAGGAACGGGGCCACCTGCACCAACACGGGCCAGGGGAGCTACACCTGCTCCTGCCGGCCTGGGTACACCGGGGCCACCTGCGAGGACGAGGTGGACGAGTGCGGGCCCAGCCCCTGCAGGAATGGGGGCAGCTGCACGGTGAGTCTGGGCGCACGGGTCGGGCGCCGCGTGGTCCCTGGCTGGACACAGACCCCACGGGTCAGCGGAGCAGCTTTAAGGAGCTTTTCATCTTCCCCGTCACGTAGGATCTCGAGAACGGCTTCTCCTGCACCTGTGCACCCGGCTTCTACGGCAGCGTCTGCGAGCTGAGCGCCATGGCCTGTGCGGACGGGCCTTGCTTCAATGGGGGGCGCTGCTCCGACAACCCTGAGGGAGGCTACACCTGCCACTGCCCCGCAGGCTTTTCCGGCTTCAACTGCGAGAAGAAGGTGGACGCCTGCAGTTCCTCGCCCTGTGCCAATGGTAAGGGCAGCCCACGGAGGCCTCGTCGCGGGCTCACATTTAACCTCAGGCCAGGCCCGTGACTTTGCGAACCACCTTGAGCTTACGGAGCCCTTAAATCTGAACACAGAGACACACTGTAGGGATGTTGCAGGGGGAGCCTGGAGGGAGGGCACAGAGCTCGCTTGGGTCCCACGCCCCTCCCCGGAGTGCCTGGGAGCAGGCCCCGCTGCCCAGGCGGCGTGCCACCCTCCAGCCAGCCACCTGGTTTGGAGGGAAGCCCAGCCCTGCACTGTCACCCAGGTAGCCGTCTTGTGTTGGTGTGTCTGCGGGGAAATGTGGGTGGGACACCCTAAGCACCTCACAGGAAGGGCAGCAGGCCCCCGACAGGCCGGCCTTTCTGGAAGCTTCCAGAGCTTCACCCTTAGGACAGCCCCGGGAGCCTCCCGATGGAGGAGGCGTGTCAATCGCTCGGATGGTGAGCCGTCCTGTGGCCACGCTCTGGTCCTGTGGACCCGGAAGGCCCCATGCCCTACTCTCAGCAGCAGCGGGCTCCGTGAGGACACGACCCTGCTTCCCCCTCTCACCCTGCTCCCTCCTGGGCTCGTAGCTGGGCTGCTCGTCGTCTCTGTGACCTGGTCCCTCGTTGGGCGGCTGTTGGGCGCCGGGAGGCAGGCGGGGTTGTGCACCCGCCCGACACAGCATAGCCACTCTGGGGCCACGAGTGGCGTTGTCATCAGTCACGGAGCCAGCGGCTCCCCCGTGGATCTGAGGGAGGCAGAGGGTTCCTTGCCTTGAGCTGCAACCCCCTTCAAGCCACAGGCTGTCTGTCTGTCCCGGTCTCTCCTGTGGGTCCCGCCGCGGCAGGACACAGCCCGTGCTCCCTGTGTTTCAGGTGCGCAGTGTGTGGACCTGGGCGACGCCTACATGTGCCGCTGCCGGGCCGGTTTCTCGGGGCGGCACTGCCAGGACAACGTGGACGACTGCGCCTCCTCCCCGTGTGCCCACGGCGGCACCTGCCGGGACGGTGTGAACGAGTTCTCTTGCACCTGCCCGCCCGGCTACAGCGGCAGGAACTGCAGCACGCCCATCAGCCGGTGCGAGCACGCGCCCTGCCACAACGGCGCCACCTGCCACGAGAGGGCCCGCCGCTACCTGTGCGAGTGCGCCCGGGGCTACGGGGGCCCCAACTGCCAGTTCCTGCTCCCTGAGCCGCCGCCCCCGGCCCCCGAGGAGTACATGGAGGCCGGGCCCTTCCCCTGGGTAGCCGTCTGCGCGGGCGCGATCCTGGTGCTCGTGCTGCTGCTGGGCTGTGCGGCCGCAGGGGTCTGCGTGCGGCTGAGGCTGCAGAAGGGCCCGCCCCTGGCCGACCCCTGCCACGGGGAGACGGAGACCATGAACAATCTGGCCAGCTGCCAGCGGGAGAAGGACGTGTCCGTCAGCATCATCGGGGCCACGCAGATCAAGAACACCAACAAGAAGGTGGACTTCCACGGGGACCACGGCAGCGGCAAGAACGGCCCCAAGGCCCGCTACCCCGGCGTGGACTATAACCTGGTGCCCGAGCCCAAGGGCGAGGATGCCGCCTCCAGGGACCCCCACAGCAAGCGTGATGCCAAGTGCCAGCTGCAGGGCTCTCCTGGGGAGGAGAAGAGCACCCCGACACTCAGGGGGTGAGTGCTGTGCGTCAGGAGGGTCGTCGGGGAGGCCACCTGGGGAGGGCTCGCCGACACTCGGGCGTGCTTTGAGCCAAGCTGGGCGAGGGTGTTCTCTGAGCTCTGGTTCAAACATGTTTGCCTGGCCGGTGTGGCTCAGTGGATTGAGCATCGACCTATGAACCAGGAGGTCACAGTTTGATTCCCGGTCAGGGCACATGCCCGGGTTGTGGGCTCCATCCCCAGGGTGGGTCATGCAGGAGCCGATTCATGATTCTCTTTCATCATTGATGTTTCTATCTCTCTCTCCCATTCTCACTTCCTCTCTGGAATCAATAGATTTAAAAGGAAATGTTCGCACATGCTTACTGTGGTTCTGTTTTATTTTCCTTTCAGTAGGGATGCATCTGAAAGGAAAAGGCGGGACTCTGTGTACTCTACTTCAAAAGACACCAAGTACCAGTCGGTGTTCGTCATATCGGAGAAGGACGAGTGTGTCATAGCCACTGAGGTGGGTGTGGGCACGGCCCTTGAAGGCACGTACGGACTGCCAATCTGGACTTCGAGCTAACTTCCCGTTCTGTCTTGTTGGCCCCTCTAGGTGTAAAATTGAGGTGATATGGCAAAATTCCCGTTTCTCTTAAACTACATAGAATTCCAAGGATCTATGCCCCAACGGATGCTGCTGAGAGGGAAAAGGAGGCCTTCGCGACGGCGGTGGGACGAGGCCCCAGAGGTCAGCCAGCGGGGGGCTGCAGGCTCGGGCTGCTCCAGGACGCCTGTTGCACTCTGCTTTTCGCGACGTCTCCATTGCACTATGGACAGTTGCTTCTAAGAAATATATATTTAAATGAGTGGATTAATGACGACATGAGACGCATGCACTGCCCGGAGTGTATATTTTGGATTCTTATGAGCCAGTCTTTCTTGAATTAGAACCACAAACACTGCCTTTATCGTCCTTTTTGATACTAAAATGTGTTTTTTTTTTCTAGGTGGGAAAAGATGTGTGTTATTTTTTGGACTTGTAAAAATATTTTTCATGATATCTGTAAAGCTTGAGTATTTTGTGATGTTCATTTTTTTATAATTTAAATTTTTGGTAAATATGTACAAAGGCACTTCGGGTCTATGTGACTATATTTTTTGTATATAAATGTATTTATGGAATATTGTGCAAATGTTATTTGAGTTTTTTACTGTTTTGTTAATGAAGAAATTCCTTTTTAAAATATTTTTCCAAAATAAATATTATGAATGGCGGCCTGTGGCGTGCTGGCTTTCTGCGCGAGGCCCCGAGAACAGACACAGCGGGGCCCCTGGTGTTCCGTTTCTAACATCTGTTCTGGTTCCCTTGGATCGAGCGAAAGCCACCTTCCTGGCTCCTGGGCCCATTCAGAGGACCTCCAGCTGTCACTGTGGGGACAGCCGAGGAGCAGCCCTGACGGAAGCAGCCCCGGCTACTTGGCGACCCGGCCGCCCTCCTTCCATCTTCCTTCCCAAGGACGGAACAGACACCATGAGGAATGTTCACGGCAAAGACTCTGACTTAGAGAGATACCGATTCTCGGTTGGTTTGTGGGTTCATTTCCAGTTAATTCAAAAGAGTTAGTTGCCTTCTAATTCAATCCAGTTGTGATGGGTTAGCCGACAGTAATAAGATTACCAGCGCTTGCTGCAGGCCAGGCCCCGGGTACGCCCTCTGTGAGCCATCTCGCCGGTCCTGAGAGTGATGTCATTGCTGGTCATGCAGAGGGAACAGGTGTGGGGAGTGAAGTGACTTGTGCAGGTTTTTCCCCCCCAAAAATGTATTTTTATTGATTTCAGAGATGAAGGGAGGGAGGGGTAGAGAGAGAGAGAGAGACATCAATGATGAGAGAATCATTGATCGGCTGTCTCCTGCACGCCCCACACTGGGGATCGAGCTGGCAACCTGGGCCTGTGCCCTGACTGGGAATTGAATCAGGGACCTCTTGGTTCATAGATCGATGCTCAGCCACTGAGCCACGCCGGCCAGGCTTGGGCAGGGTTTGTAAGTGGCAGTGTCAACCTTGAAGTCTGGGAAGCTGGCTCCATGCGCCGAGTGACCCTTAGTCATCGTCAGAAACGCCGCTGCTTTGAGAGCGAGACCCACCGCTGGTGTCTTAGGTGGTTCCAAGGACGGGTGCAGGTGTCGGCCCTCAGACTCGGGTGTATTTCTGGGTTGGAGGGAACCGACCGGCAGACTCCCTGGTCCCAGGGACAGGAGGTCTTTGCACTGGTCCTGACTGTACAATCAGAAGTTCAGGGATCTTCCTGAGGAGGAGAGGCCGGTGTGTGTGTGTGTGTGTGTGTGTGTGTGTGTGTGTGTGGTGGAGATGGTAGGCTGAGACCAACAGCACCCCTGCACGCTAGGTGGCTGGTGCTTTTGTATCTGAAGCAGAACCTGACCCTCCAGCCACCTGGCTTTGGCTTTGAATAAGCTTCTAAGTCAAGGACTCTGCAGACAACTCGGCCACGGGAGGAAAGACCAAGGGAGGGAGGATGTCAGCGGCAGGCTCCCAGCCCCTCCTCCCCCACCTGCCCCTCGCTGACCGGTTCTCTCTGTCGTCGGGCTCTGGCGAAGGGTGGGTGAGCTCGTGTACGACCGTTAACCTGGAGCAATGGTTGAGCACTTCCTTTTACTTTCAGAAGTGACAGATATGGGAAATAAAGTAAGTGGCTCATCTATTTCCAAGACTATGGGCTCTGCTGAGACTCCTGTCACGTCCATTCTGTGAAAGAGGAAGAACCTCCAAGTTCTATCAGGTAACCTCCCTTTCATCCTCCCGGCCTCCTGCCAATCAGAGATATGCTTGTCTTTCCTCCAGGGCCCGCAAGGAACCTGCCTGAGGAACAAAGTGAGACCCCCCGGCAGCGTGGGGGTCCCAGCGCTCTGTGGATGAGGCTCCCACGTCCTGGCAACGACGCTTTAACTGGACGTGTAATCAGTTGGTCTCTCCGTTTCTGGGTTTATGTCATTTGTGGCAGGAAATCCAGGTACCAGCCGCATAAACGTACGGGCGTTAGGGACCAGCTGTGCCCATCACGCCAGGCAGTGCCCAGCATGGTCAGCCTTGGGTCATGTGCTCCCAGTGCCAAGTGTGCTACTGGGAGTGAGAAAGGAAGGCACAGCCACGCGCTCACAGCCCGAGTTAAAAATAGCCCAGGAGCCAGGCCGAGCTCCGGGTCCAGTTCTGGGAAGTGGCTGGCCCCTCCCAGCTGCCTGGCTCCGCGCTCCAGGCTCCACGGCCGGGCCTTCGGGGAAACCAGTGGGGAAGGTGAAGCTCCTTTTCCTTGTTTTTTTCTTCTTTAACTTTTCACTTGGTCATATGTTTGAACCTCCAGAAACGTTGTGAGAATACTACAAAGATTCTCGCCATCACCACGCTGTCTGTCGGTCACCCCGTGTCTGTCGGCTGTCTGCGGCTAGGATGCTGAACCGCCAGTGGGGACATCTAAACCACTTCTAGTCACGTGAACGACTGGGTCTTGAACCCTCAACCGTGTGGCGTGCGGGTCAACGCCCCAACCCACCGAGCCCACGGGCCAAGGCCGGCATCACTGCTCTCGCGTGGGTCACGGTCGCTCTGTGGCTGTCGTGGCGCTGCCTGGCCTCTGCGCTGCCTGACCGCCCGAGCGCCTCACTCTCAAGCCGCCGCCGTGCTCTGCCTGCGAAGCTGTCTTCTCAGCGGTGGCGGCAGCAACTGTGTTTCTAACTTTGTGGCTCCGTGAACCTCAACGCCACGAGCAGTCCCCGAGATGTACACGGGATGACCTATGTCGGAGCCGCAGGGAGGGGCTCCATGTCAATCACGCATTCTGACGTGCCTCCACACTCGTGCTTCCCACGGTGGATTCCGGGCACGTTGAACAGACAGGCCCACGGAACCACTGAGGAGGGAGTTTTGCAAAGAAAATGGAACTTGAGTCTGATCAGACCGGCCAATCTTCCTAGTTCACAGAAGGACAGGGGACAAGGAACACGGTCTGGACATGGCTGGGATCTGCCCAGCGAGTCCAGGCAGCGGCACGAGGAGAAGGAAAGGCCTGGGGACTCACGTACTAGGAGACGTGGCGATTAAAAACGGTTAAAGCAAACCCTTCAAGCCGATTGGAGGAATGTGAGCTGATAGTATTATACATTTGAATGATATTAAAGTATGTTTAAATGTTTTAGGTGTGAAGTTATTACTGCTGAGCTAAACAAAAAAGAGTCCTTCACTTTTAGAGAAAATTTCTGAAATACATATGGATGAAACATTGCCATGTCCGGATTTGCTTTGAAGTAGCCTGAGACGGGTTATGTTGGCCAGTGGGCTGCGGGTGGCGGTCCTGGAGCCAGCATTGAAAGAACGTACCTCGGGGAGACACTCAGACACGTGCCAGGAGTTACTGCTCTGTCCGATAGAGATTTGGGGAGTTTTCCATCTTTGCACATGAATTCTCAGATCAGAAATCTTGCAAGACCAAAAGCCAAACAAATCAAATGGTTGAGATGCAGGGGTCTGGTTCAGACCCAGGCTCTGTCCGCGTGGCCAGGCACTCGTGACTGCTCACTCTCCTCGTCCACGGAGCCACCAAAGGCTCCCCAAAGCCCAGCCTGAGGGAGCCATTCCCTGCTCAGAACCAGCCAACAGCTTCCCACGGCTTTGAGCGCAGAGTTCAAAACCCTTAATGTGGTTGGGCAGGCCTTCGGTGATGCGGCTCCGGTCTCTGTTTTATGTTATCCCCACATGGGCTGCTGGCACGTGGCTCTCCACCCTCCCAGTCCTGAGACTCCCATGTGACCTTCCATCCACTGTGCTCTCACTTGGAGATGCCGGCCCAGGGAAGCCCTTGCTGGACCTCCCTGACCCGGTACCTGCCCTGCCTTCCCATGCCCTCCTGGCTCGGTCAGCAGGTGTGTTATTTGTTTCAGGGCTGTGTCCTGGGAGACGGCTGAGCAGAGCCAGCAGCTTGTTAGCTGCACCCAGTCCCAGCGGTGGTGCCTGAGCCAGAGAGGGCCAACCCCCGGGAGCGTGCGTGTGCACACACACACTCACACATGCACACATGCACACATTCACATATACACACACTCATACATGCACACACACATCCGCACATACATACACAGACACTCACACATGCACACATTCATACACACACTCACACATGCACACATGCACACACTCACATATACACACACTCATACATGCACACACATTCGCACATACATACACAGACACTCACACATGCACACATACACACACTCACACATACACACACTCATACACACACTCACACATTCGCACATACACACATGCACACTCACACTCGCACACACATACACACTCATACACACACACTCATACATACTCTCACACATACATATACACTCTCATACACACTCACATACACACGGGGGGACATGTGTAAAAGTGGGCAAGGACGCTGATCACAAAGGAAGTTTTATTCTGTGTTCACGCTTCTCAATGTCACTCCTAGTTTGGGGCCATAACATGAAGCCGGATACTGGTATCATCTGGGGGGAGGGCCATGTCACTTTGCTGTTATTCTAATAAAAACACGGTCACCTGGACGCAGTGTAGGCCGTGAGGGCGTTTGCTTGGCCTCCAGCACACAAAGTGATATGCAGCCCGCATTTCCTCAACGTGAGTTTCACAGAGAAGCTACGAGGAGGTTAAATGGTCTTTCTGCTGAGCTGAGCGTCTGCAGAAGGTCGAAGTGGAAGCCAGCACTTCGAGGGACCTGAGAGCAGGTGTGGGGGCCAGGCCTCAGCACCCGTGGGCAGGGGCGTCTCACACCGGCCGGGCGTGAATATTCCCATTTTAGGGAACCTCTCTGACCCACCTCACTTTCCTCCTGGGAGGTGGAAAGTTGTCCTCCGTGATTTCTTGGCAAGAAGCCTTGAAAAACAACACGCCCTCCCTCTCATCTTTCTTGTTTCTGAAGGAAACATCAACTGCTCCGGCAAACGTTGCGTGGTAACTCCGGCCGACACGGGCACGAGGACCTGGAAGTTAAGCCATCTCGTTTGGGGTCTCTGACACCTCCTTCCTCTCGGACAGCCAAGTCTGTGCCGTGGGCACTGGCTTTACCGCTATCACAGCGGAATCAGTGTTAACAAAAGGTCTGTTTCTAAGTTACCTTGAACTTTGAAGGAGTGGAGCAGAGGAACGGGTCTGCGTGCAGCCCCGGGCACCACGACTGGGCTCCGTGAGCACTCATCTGTGCAGGCAGAACTGGGCCTGAGGCTTTCGGCCATTTGGTCGGCCATTGAACCCAGCGACCACAACCCGGGGACGGGAAAGGCAGGGCACGCTGCGTGAGGTCTGTGACCGGGACGGCGGCAGGTCCTTTAAGACTGAGAATGAGTTTGTTTGACTGAATTTCAGCCCTTTCTTAGAAAAAAACTTTGTCATAAAAAATCAAGTTATATGCAGTATTAAAAGGGGCATATTTATAAGGGAAAAACATCCTATATTTGGGTCTTTCACTTAAGATGAAAAAGCAATGCTAGGTGCCTTTCTGTTTCCCAAAGTCAGGTTCTTTTCTTAAAAAAATATATTTTTATTGATTTTAGAGAGAAAGGAAGGGAAAGGGATAGAGAGATAGAAATATCAATGAGAGAAACATCGATTGGCTGCCTCCTGCATGCCCCGTACAAGAGATTGAGCCCACAACCCGGGCATGTGACCTAGAACCAGTGACCTCTTGATCCATAGGTCGACGCTCAATCACTGAGCCACACCAGCCGGGCTAAGGTCAAGTTCTTTTGACCCAGGATGTGGCTTGTCCAGCCGCCCAACACCTGGTCACTCCTTCTGTGGCTGGAAGTCCTTTCCCATCAGGGGTGACACTGCTCTGTGGTCCTCACTGGCCCCCATAGCAGTGCTAGGGCGGGAGGGGGGGCAGGCCAGCATGACCCTGAGGTGGACACTGAGACTGCCCACAGCTCAGCGGAGCCAGAGGAGCAGGCCACGGCAGGCGTGGTGGGCGTGGGGTGTAGGCAGCACCCCCACGGGAGGCCCGCACTGTGCCGCTCCTTTGTGGCCAGTAGCCATGGTCCCTCACCCCCCGGCAGCTTGAGTCAGGGCAGCCGGCCCTGTGGCATCGCCCCAAACCCAACACCTGTTCTCAAGCTATTTCCACCTGACCGAGGCGAGACAGGCCTGGAGCAATTGTCCAACTAATTGGGAATATTTTAAAGTAATTCAGACCCTAAACCCAATATTCTGGCTCAAACGACCAGATCACCTGGGTTAAACGAACCTGTTACTAGAAGCCACCTTGGTGTTGTGAGGGAGACTCCCATAAGGACAGACATTGTTATGCCAGAAACAGAAGGCTCAGGACTGGACCTGAGCCGCGTGGTCTTGTGCCCCTGACACCTGTCTCGGCCACAGGAGGCGGGGCCAGCACCACCACTGCTGGTCCCATCACGGCTGAGTCAGCGCGAGGCGGGCCGAGGCCACAGCTGCTCAGGAGCCGTCTCCTTCCTCCAGCTCCCAGGGACCCCGCCACCCAGACGACCAGTGGCTGAGGCCTGGGACCCCCTTTGGGAGGAAGCCCGCCTCCTCTGAGCTCTTCTCGCGGGAGAGGCCAGCGTCACCCTGCTCTCGGAGGCCTGTTCTGCCGGCTCCCACCACGCCTGCCTCGTTCAGTCCTCTTCTCAGACATGAGGTTGAAGCCCAAGGTCACACGGCAACAGAGGCTGACCCCGGGATGTCTGACGGTTCTCCCACAATGAAGGGCTCCATCTAAACATCTTTCCAAAACGGTTTCTAACGCGTGACAATGATTCGGTCTCTGTGCTTGTGAGAATCTTGGATCTAGGTGAAGGCACATTCCCAGCCTATGGGCAGGGGAGCTGAGGCTGGGCCTGCGGTGGCTCTGTGTGCAGGCTCCATGCATCTGCTGGCTCACCCCTTCCAGAGTCTTCCGGAACGTCCCAGGCAGGGGCTGCGGCTTTATAACTGCCCCGTGGCGGCCCTCCCTCCTGGGCTGAGCTCCCTGCAGACTCTCTGCTCCTTTCCCATCTCTGGTGCCTTCTCTCCTGGGATCCAATTGGGTGGGGGGGACGGGGAACGGAGAGCGTTGTCCTCCCAGGGTGTTGGCAGTGCCCTGAGGGCACCCCGAGAATATCCCATGAGGCCGAGTCACAGTGGCTCCCATGTCCCAGCAGAGATGGGCCCTGCCAGGCTGCGGGTGAGGGGGCCAGAGAGGATGCGACGGGTGGCTCCCAGCGGTGTGGGGGGTGGCTCTGTTCTGCAACCTGCCTCTCAGGCCCATTGTTTTAGCAACAATGGGTGCCACCAACAGTGTCCTCAGAACCCGGAGAATTTCTGCAGGAAAAGCGCCCATTCTCCCCTCCAGGCGAGAACAGGAACAGGTGCGGGGCAGCTGCCCTGACTCACGGCTCTTCTGCTTTCCACTGTGTTTCTGGGGGGAACCCAAGGCTTTCAGGGCATTTTGCTCTGAAATATTCAAAGAATGTTTCTTGCTTTTTCCAGTTACAGCCACGGTCTCATGGAATATTTCTTATAGAGACTGAGTCCTGAGACCTGCAGCAAACCAGAGAGGCACCAGCGAGGGGAGTGAAAGCCTGAGTCATGAGCCCACAGCTGCTTTGAAGTAGTGGTTGGCGGTGGCCGGTGGATCAGTGGTTAGAGCACCGGCCTGCGCATGGAAGGGTCGCTGGTTTGATTCCCCGTCAAGGACCTGAGCTGCAGGTTTCAAACCCCACCCTGGTCCGGGCGGGTGTAGGAGGCAACCAATCAATGTGTCTCTCACGATGATACTTCTCTCTCTCTCTCCCCCCTTCCTCCCTTCCACTCTCTAAAAAATAAATGGAAGAACTATCCTCGGGTGAGGATGAACAAAACAGCAAAAGAAATAGCGTTCTGTTCTCCCTGGGACCTTTCTGAGGTGAAGTGTTGACTCTTCAGAAGTCGAGGCTGAATGTCCCCGCAGACGGGGAAATGGTGTCGACTTCGCCCACAGGCTGGGTGGTGCCCGCTGCCTCCGAGGCCGGCGAGGGCACGCTCACACCGACGGCGTTTGTGCTGGGCCTGCGCTGGCGAGCAGAGCAAACAGGATTCTGTGCTCCGGGTTGGCTTTTATGGTCAGGAGACAGATGTGCAATGTGTTCTCTGGACAGGAGATAAAGCCAGGCTAGTGTTTGCCAAACTGGGGTCCCTGTTATCGCCGGCTCCAGGGGCACCCACACCACCCGGCCTGGACTTTGAGACTTTCCACTTGACTTGTCTGCACTTTCTGCAGGTCCTGAAGGTGTGACTCAGGCACGTACGCTGTTTCTTTACTTGCTGACTGCACGCCCCAGGCCCAGGGCTGGATTCAGGGCCAGATGCAGACACTGTGTTGGCAGAGCTGGGCCCGTGGAGGCGGTTCCGGGCTCTGCCTGTTTGTGGTGTGTCCGAACCTGCGGGCGAACGCCTGCCCTGCGCCTGAGGCCTGGCGTGTGGGGTTAGGAACCTGGAGCTCGCTCACCCCGCCAGCACCTCCCCCCTCACATCCAGTGGGCCCTTCGGCTGCCGGTTCTGAACAAGCTTGTGGGTTGGGCTCTGCGTGCAGACACTGAACGGCCACCAGCCGGGCCCCCGGCTTCGGGCGGATCTGCAGGCGCTTCTGAGAATGAGCACCCGGCTTTCGCCTTTTTTGCTGGTTATCAGCTCCCGGCGCCACGGGAAACGCCCCACGGTCGCCGGGCCGTGCCAAGGACGCCTCGTTTGGGGCACCAGGTAGTCGCGTGCCTGGCTCTCCCTGAGCTGTTGGCTGAGCGAGGCCACCCCAGGGCCTGAACGCAGGTGCTGCCTCCCGGGTGGAGTCCGTGTGCAGAGAGGGTGCGGCTGGGCTGTGGGGCGGGGACCTGCTCTCTCGCCCAGCCCTGGGGCAGGCGGCCAGGTTGCCCGTGGAGCTCAGAACAGCCTTGCAGCCACCTCACTGGGGCAGCCGGGTCCCTCTGGGCGGCTGGCTTCTCAGGCTCTTATCTCAGGCTCTTATCTGGAGGTGGCTGCTCCTCGGAGCTGCTGGGGACTCTGTGTTTCTCAGGTGCCGCGTTAGTTTCTGGGGCGGCGTGACTTTGAGCAACGGGAACTTCCTCTCACAGTCCTCGTCCAGGTGTGGGCAGGGGGCTCCCGGGGGCTGAGCTCACAGTGCCGCGCTCTCCTGGCGGCTGGCGGTGGCAGGCCTGGCTGCTCTCTGAGTCGTGGCTACATCACCATCTTGGGCTCCGTGTTCCCGTGGCCGACTCCCCGTGGCTCTCCCCCCTGTTGTGATGAGGACACTAGTCGTGGGCTTAGGACCCACCCACACCAGTACCATCTCATCTCCGCTCCTAATTGTCTACAGAGACCCTCTTTCCAAACAAGGTCACATTCTGGGCTCTGGGCTCGGGGGGCGCCAGGCCCCCTACTCCAGGTACTCTCATTGCCATCAACCAATAGCTGCTGAAGCACCTCTGTCATACCTTTTCCTCCACAAGTGCTTTCCCAGGGCCCACGGTTCCTGCCCAGGGATGTAAATCACACACTGGCAGCCGGGGTGGCGCTGCCGCGGACCCAGCAGACCCCACAGCAGTCCGCGTGGGTGGACACGGGATGGACGTTCCAGAGGAGATGCCAAGCGCTCACGGACACGGCACGGACGGTGGGACGGATGCTGTGCACGTACACACAGGACCGAGGGGACGGTAGTGACAGTCCCCTTCCCCACACAGATGAGGCGAGATTCTGGGACCTGCTGTGAGCGTGCAGGGCTGGCAGCGCCCGGACGCAGAGCTGGCGCCGAGTCTCAGAGCTCCCCCAAGTCTCCAGGCAGCGGGAAGAGGGAAGTCACCTTTCTTTTGGTCTAGAATTTTCCATCCCACAGTTTTTACCACCCCTTTCTGACGAATAGGATTTCAAATCCCTTTCTCTGGAGGTAAATGGAAAGTGTGTTGTGGGGAATAATTTGAGCTGATGTTCTCGCCAGCTGTTAGGGGACACACGCAAAAATAAAATAAAATAAATAAAAGCCAGTGACATCTGGTCAGCACCGATGTTCTGTGACAGAGCATTTTCTCCTGGGGGGTTGGCAAGCACATCTCCGCATCCCTGGCCTCCTGGTCCCACCCCTCCAACCCCCAACCTTTGACCTCTTCGAAAAACAAAACAGAAAGTGATGATATTGACCAAAGCACTGTAACCGACGGGGCAGCCGCATCAATGGGCAGGGACTTTAGCTCAGATTGAATGATGGGAGAGCGGGTGCCCTCACGCCCTGAGCTTCGGTGGCGGAGCACTGAGGGCAGACCAGCAGAGCCCGCTCAGCCCTGGGTCCCCCACGCTGGGCTGGGGTGTCACCCCACTTCCTACGTCCCACACCCTCTTCCTCCTCCTCCTCCCCCAGCTACTTACCTTCACTTTTTAGAAAACTAAAGTGGCTGCACTAATTATCACTGTGAATCCCCCTGGAATTGTCTGCTTTGCCTGATTTTCCCAAGATGCTAATGCAGTGGCCAGTGACGGGCCGGTCAGGAGGGTGGCGTCCCTCCTAAGGGGAGCGGGTGCTGGGGGATATTCCTTCTCCCCAGCTGCTTGCTGGCCGTCTGGCGGCCGCTGTGGGCTGTGAGCCTGCTCCACGTCTGCAGGGACAGCCCCATGTTCAGAGAGCAGCACACCCTAACACACGAGGACTGGAGGCCCCTGGCTTTGCTCCATTCACTGCTCAGTCTCCCCGAGATGACAGACTCGCCCCGGCGTGTGGAGCCCTCACTGGACTCAGCCCTGAGGCTTCCCAGCGACACAGGTGGGTTGAGGGTCTGTCTGTGGTGCCAGGGGCCGTTTCCGTGGGTCCAGGTGGTTCTGTGTGGCTGGGACGTGAGCCTCCAATGACGGTGCTGACAGTCACGATGACAGCAGCCATCGCGTCGTCTCGATTTACCTTTCGTGACTCACTGAGGCCGATTTTATCCGATAATCTCAGGAAAACCAGGGTCTTCACGTCCTGAAAGCCGAAGAGAGCCGGTCATCGGAGATGCAGGCTTGGAAACACCTGCGAAGGACCCGTCTTCAGGAAGCTTGCTGGTGAACTTTTGGAAGGAAGAACAGGAAAAGGTCATGCACACTTTATGCTTGTGATTGTCTCTATGAAAGAGTAGCTGTTTCACGGAGTGATTTTTCTGTTATGAGCCTTTAAGCTTAAAGCAGGTCAGAGTGGACCAAGTTCGCACGGGCTTTCGCGAGGCATTATGTTTGCACTTTGCAACCTTTACTTTCTGTTGTCAAGTTGTGGTGGGAAGTGTTGATTATGCTGGTCCTCAAACAGAAGAGTTCCAACGAGAGGACCCGGGCATCCCGGAGGCCACTTCCAGGTGTGGGAGGGAGCACGGCAACTGGGCCTGTTTGTTTGTTTATTTATTTATGTACTTTTATTGATTTCAGAGAGGACGGGAGAGGGAGAGAGACACAGAGGGAGGGAGACTCTGCCGGGCGCTCCCCTGGAGCTGGCTGGGTGCCGGCTGGGGTGGGGGGGTGGGGGGCTGCACCCTGTGGTCCCCGTCCCTGACCCTGACCCCAGCCTACTATTAAGATGGCTTGGAACCATCTCTTAATACTCCCAAGAGGGAAAAACCCCGAACTCTTTGTTGTAAAAAGTACTTTTAAGCCTAAATTAATGATGCCGTGGTGCAGAAAGTGGGAAAACAGAGCCTCGGCCTGGAGTTGGTACCAGCATCCACGTCACGTGCTGGGTTTCCTCGCGCCTCGTTTTCCCACGTCCCAAAGCTGTGATCTGTCTATGAGCCATTCCACACCCTCTATCTCTTCGCCAACACGATCTTGTTAGCAGTTCCACACGCTGCCGTCTTCAGACGCCACCTCTGAACACCGGCGGCTTTGCTCTCAATGGTTGACCTGGTCCGGAGGGGCCCCCTCAATGCTGCTGGGAACCCTCGGCCCCTCAGGGCTGTCGGATTCAGCAAGAACAGGAGAGCCTCAGTCTCCTCTATCCAGAAACCCTTTATTATTTCCCATGAAGCCCGTGTTCATGTTGGCTTTGATATGTTACCTCTCTGTGGACCAAAGGCATATTTAATCGCCAAAGAGGGTTGGACGACCGGTGCACCCATCTCCTGCCGGAGTCCATTCATTGTCTTCACTAGCTGAGTTTAAACAGAGACCCCCAAAAGCTAGTAACCTTTGAAGTCCTAGCAAAGGTCAGAACTGCACCACGCAGTTAATCTAGGAACCACCCAGTTAATTTAGGTAATAATAGCTGAAGCATCCCCACCTTAGTTCCCTTAATTCCCATTTATTATTATGTAAATCCTTGCTGATGGGCTAGTCTGCCTGTTAATGGGGTCACCTGCCTAAGGGCTATGCTATGAGTGCATCCCAGATCAATAAAAGCTTGGTGAGACCTAAGCACGGAAGAGGAAGTCCTTCGGGACTTGCCCGCCTGGTCCCCCAATATTGCAAAATTATCTCGTGTCTTTTTCTTTCATTTGTTGTGCGGCTCCACTTTCAGATACCGAACCCTACTCCACGCGAAACGTGGAGGGAGTGTTACACGACAATCTCCTTTGACTTAATTCCAGCCCAAAGTACAGACCCTCATTTTAGCCAATCTGTGCAGGTTCCCATGGCAACGTCCCCTCCCCAGGTGATTGGAATCCGTGCCCCGACTTCCTGTGTTTTCTTGGGGTGCAGTTGCAGGCGGTGGAGCCATGTCCGGGCTTTGGGGTGGTGGAGGGCGGGCAGGAGACTCCCGTCTTCTTCCATCTGCCCCCCGGGCCCCAGAGCGACAGGGAGGTGAACCTCGGGGGCCCAGAATTTACTTTTTACAAAATCACGTTAGGACCCAGAGCCTAGGGGGACGCTTAGAAATTCCCTGGATACTCTCCCTGCCCCAAAGCCCTGAGATCCATGGAAACCATCGCTGGCCCCTGAGAGCCCTGTGTGCCGTCCTGAGTCCTCTAAGACCCGCCCCTGCCTGCCCTCCAGGCAGACCCGTGGCTCCTCGGGGGAAACACCTCTGGGGGGGGGGGGCAGGCAGCGGGCCCCACGCACCTGTCTGACGGGCAGTTCATGCCCTGGCCACTGGGGCCACGGTCTCGGCCAGGTGTGGACTTTGCCAGGTTCAGACAAGATGCCTAGAGATTCTTTCTTTTCTTTCTTTCTTTTTTTTTTGTAAGTAAAAGAGTTTCAACTGTAGCTGTGTCTCAGGAAGCACAGGGAATGCGTTCCACATCCCTACGAAGCAGGTGCTTCGCTCTGAAAGCCGTGGGTCCAGGCAGGAGGAAGCCCCTATCGATGTGATGGGGTGGAATGACCGGCCACTTCCCCCGGGGGCGGCCAGTTTCCCACAGCAGGTCCAGGCCCTGGGAGCCTGAAACCACTTTGGTTTTGTGATGTTCACGTGGTTCAAGGGCTTCATTTCTCTTAGGTCGTGGGCCTGGGCCCCAAGAGCCAGCCTTGCAGGCCTGTGGGGGCAGCGGGCCCCGCTCTTCGCAGCTCTTCGTGCCGGGTCCCCTTCATGAAGTTCCTAGATTCTCTGAGCCTCAGTTTCCCCATCTCAAGAAGGGGTGACAGTCCTCGTCCGCCGTGAATTTCAGCGCAACATACACACGCCACCTGTTCAGTAGAAACACACACTAGGATTCCAGCCGCTTCCTTTCTTCCATCCAGAAACAGGAGCCCCCCACGCGCACCTTCCACCCGCTCTTCGAGGCTCAGGCCTGACCCGCATGGTGAGTGAGCCCCCAGCGCAGTGCGGACGCCCGGACACCCCGACAGGGACGCTCTCGCTTCTACGGCGCGGCGCTCGGTGGGCCAGTCCTTTTAGGCAGCGAGTGGGCAGGGACGGCCTGGCTGTGTGGCCGGGTGAGCAGCTCTCGGAGGCGCGAGCATCTCGGGACATTGGGGTGTTTTACGACGGGGCCAGGCTTCTGCAGACGCCTGTGCGCCCACTCCGCCGGGGAGCAGGCCTGACCACAGCAGGCACCTTGGGATGGAGGGGACCAGGCGGCTGCGGTCGAGTTATTGATTTTAAGCTGCTAATTAACCAAAGACTCAGAGAGGACTTTGGACCCCCCCCCGCCCCCCGCTTCCTGCCTGAGACTCAGGGGAAAGACCTGCCCTGGACCCCACCTCGGCAGCCTCGTTTGGATTGAGCGGTGGGTGGGAGGGCGGCAACTGGGCCTGTTTGTTTATTTCTATACTTTTATTGATTTCAGAGAGGACGGGAGAGGGAGAGAGACATCCATGATGAGAGAGAATCATCGATCGGCTGCCTCCTGCAGGCCCCCACTGGGGTTGGAGCCCGAAACCTAAGCATGTGCCCTGACTGGGAATTGAACTGTGGTCTCCTGCTCCCTAGGGAGAAGCTCAACCCTTGAGCCACGCGGCCGGGCTGAATGGGCCTGGGCACGAGGTACCTGGTCCCATCCCTTCCGAGTCGCCCGCAGGGGCCTTCTGCCAGGTGTCCCGTTCTTCCTCGGCTCCGTGAGTCTCCCTCTCACTCCCGGTCCCTGGCTCTTCTGTCCGGAACGCCTCCCAGCTAACACGGCCCAGCCCTTGGAGTTGTCACGCTCCTGGGACGTCCCCACGGGCGAGTATTAAAATGAGGGCTTCTCCCGAGAATCCGCCTCGTAACTCAGAAGGGGGAGGACACGGGTTACTTTAGCCCCAGGAAGGTGGTGGGTCCCACACTGGCCGACAGGGCACAGGCTGCCGGCAGCCTTTTGTTCCCGACGCTCAGGGGCCACGTGAGGGTGGCATGGAGCTCTAGGCGTGGCACTCGGGGGCTCAGATGATAGTCTCTGTGTGGCTGCAAAGAACCCAGAAAAGAAGTTCTGTTTGGTTTGGTCACGTGTTGGCGGGAGGCTGCATTTTGCCACGTGTGGTGAGCGGACCGGCCTGTGCGACGGCCCTTTGCGCCCTGACTCGGAGCCGCACTTTGGTTTCTGTTGGGCGAAGTCACCACCAACAAGCACGTCACGGTCGACTGCTGGCCACCAGGGTCCTCAGGGCATTCGAAGGTGCCTTTAGGGAAGGTGTGGGCAGGGAGGGCCCGGGGGAGGGCGAGGTGATACTTGAACACCGGTTTCCATAAAGGAAAACACAGGAGAAGGAAGAAAGATGGGGGTGGGGGGGAGGAAGATGGAGGGGCAGTGGCCTCGCTGCTAACCGCTCTCTCACACGCCTGGGCGGGTGGTGCTGGGGTCCAGGATGTTGGTGAATGGGACTACGGTTCTAGAATAGAATAGATCTCACAATGATGACGTCCGTTTGTCTTTCTTCAACGTGTGTAAAGTGCACACAGGATGGTATCAGGCCCGTGCTCCTGACGTGCAGGTGAGGGGGTGACAGGCGCTACCGTCCCGCTCGGGGGAGCTGAGGGTGCGTGAGTGCCAGTCGGTGGGCTCTCACCTGGGAGCTTGTCCCGCTGGGTGTGATCCCTGTCGTGCCGGGGGGGGGGGAGGGCACCCCTCCAGGTCCCCCGTCACACCTGGCGGAGGGCAGGCTTCCCTCTCAGGGGCCAGCAGCTTGTGCAGGTGCCCGCTGGGCCCGCAGAGGGAAGGGCTCCGGCAGGAAGCCCAGGTTCCCTCCCGAAGGCGCTCAGCGTGGAGGCCGGACCCCGGGCGCCGCAGCCTCGGAAAGGCGAGGGCAGGGGCTGGACCGCGTCTGAAGGGGTCTCGTCGAGTCCGCAGGCAGCACCTCTTATTGGGAAAGGCTGTGCCTGTGGCCTTTGGTCGGTAAATGTCACCGAAGTGAACGGGCCCCTTCCGATGACCCCCCCTGACTGGGGCCTCAGCAGGGCCGTCTAGGGGCGCCCCCTCACTCAGCCTCGGGACACCCCGCTGAGGGGCCTCTGCTGTGGTCTGGGTCCTTCCGGCTCAGACGGTGACCCTCTTGGCCATGAGCTGTGCCCTCTCTGGCTGGGCAGCATCCACGTGTGTGATGGAGAGCAAGTGTCTTAGGGCGCCCCCCGCCCCCCACCCTCTATTCACAATGACCTCCTGGCAGGGGGTCAGGCAGAGACTCAACTTTCAGACAAACCACCCATTTCTCTCCTGGCAGTGTGTCCTGCTATGATGACAGTTCATGGTTTATCCTAAATTCTAATGTCGTTGGAGGGCCTGTAGTCGGCTGCTTCTGGCCAGGACACCCCGCCTGCCGCTGAGCCCAGGGCCCGGGAGGGTGCAGGGTGGGGGTGGGGCCCTGTGACAGGTGACAGAGCGCACAGCTCGAGGGGCTGGGGTCTGATTTATAGCGACACAAGGTGAGGTATTTTAGGAGCCGGCACCGGCCTGGGCTTAGTTCGAGCCTCAGAAGTGTCTTCTCTCCGAAACAGCGGATCTATTTCTAGGGCGTGAGGCCATCCCTCCGTCCGTCTGTGCTTTTAAGGGACTCAAAGCCCTGGCAGTGGCCAGAGCTCATTTCTGGCGAACAATTGGAGGTCTGGGCGGCGGCCGGCCGCGCTGGGTCCGGTCAGGCCCATAGCCGGGCCTCTCCGGGGACGGGGGCACACGAGGCCCGTCCCTCCCGGGGGGGCGGGAGCCTTGCTCTCAGTCCCAGGGACTCGGTTCCTGCCTTGGTCTCCAACAGCAGCTTCCAGAGAGACATGAACTGTAATTATGATCACGAATGTGGCATTTACGAGCAGAGCACTTTCGATATGCAAATGAGTTCCATCCTCACAGCAAACAAGGAGGGTTTCGCACAGCAGACAACTAGGACACAAGGTTAGGAATCTGCCCAGACACGTGGCAGCAATAGCAGCTCCAGGCTCAGCCAGCAGTGACTTCCTGTCCCAGAGCAGGGACAGGGACAGAGACAGAGAGATGGAGAGAGACAGAGACAGAGAGATGGAGAGAGACAGAGACAGAGAGATGGAGAGAGACAGAGACAGAGACAGAGACAGAGAGATGGAGAGAGACAGAGACAGAGAGATGGAGAGAGACAGAGACAGGGACAGAGACAGAGAGATGGAGAGGGACAGAGACAGAGACAGAGAGATGGAGAGAGACAAAGACGAGACAGAGAGATGGAGAGAGACAAAGACGAGACAGAGAGATGGAGAGAGACAGAGACAGAGACAGAGAGATGGAGAGAGACAAAGACGAGACAGAGAGATGGAGAGAGACAAAGACGAGACAGAGAGATGGAGAGAGACAGAGACAGAGACAGAGAGATGGAGAGAGACAGAGAGACAGAGACAGAGAGACAGAGACAGAGACAGAGAGAGACTGGCAGTTGAGAAGGAAGCTCCGCCCAGAACCCTGCAGGGCTCACAGCTGTTGCCTCCCAGGGGGCAGGTCTCCTGCTGTTGGTGGGAACCTGGGGTCGGGGGTCACAGTGGAGCCCCCAAAGCGCTCATCCCAGCCCTCAGCTGTGGGGACCTCATGCGAGAGCCCTGCCCAGCCGGACACCCACCTCTGCTGGTCCTTCCCTGGAGGGACCCTCCCACCGTCCCTCCTCCTGAGCCCCTCGGCTCAGGGGCCAGCGCTGCAGGAGGCTCAGGGGGCCCGGCCTCCTGGATGCCCACTCACTCCCCCCTCGCTCGCCCCACGCCTCCTCTGCTTGTGGTTCAGAACGTGCTGTGGAGGGGTCTGTGGGGAGAGCCTGAGACTGTTCATCTGAGGCTCATGTGGTTCAAACCCACCCGGACCCTCTGGGTCTTCGCTGGCCCTGAGGTGTGGGTGGGGGCTGGTTCCTGCCACTTGGAGGAGGGAAGCCCAGCACCAGGCGGTCCCACCGCGGCCTGGCAGCTCGGGGCTGAGACGGGGACGCCGGCTCCCCGTGGGGCCTGCTTCATTGGTTTTGCATTTTCTCTCCAGGGTTCGCTCGAGGCTGCTGAGCGAACGCCTTGCACAGTGACCCCGCGGACGGGGCTCTGCTGGACGCCCAGGCCACCCCAGGTGGGTCAGCTCCGTCCTCCTCCTGTGAGGAAGGCGGCCACTGCGAAAGCTCAACCTGGGACCTGGTGCCGGGCGCCGGCTCCACCATCTGGGGAGGCGTGTGAGGGTGATGACGGGCAGGGTGACCCTCGGTGCCCCCGCCCTGGATCCTGAGGTCTGGGGGAGGCGTGCGCCGTGCACCCACCCAAACGGTGTCTCTCTGCTCACAGGGCCCAAGACCCGGTCCCTCCACGTTCCTCCCGGTCCCTGTGAACACGGACGGAGGTGACGCACGGCCTCTCCCCAGGGACCGAAACCTCCCGGACCGATCCTGAGTTTTACGCGGCAATGAAACGCTAATCGGGCTGGGACGCTTGTAATTACCAGCAGGGTAATGGGTGGTCACATAAATCGGTCAGCGAGGCAAACAACCAAACCTATAAAACCTGGTTTCCCACGGCACACCCGTCAGGAAAACAGCCCTTTCACCCGCTGGGCACCCCAGGGCCACCCGGGGCGGGGCTCCCCGGGGGCCTGGCTGCCACTTGGAGAGGGAGCCACATGGGAGGACATGCCAAGGCCACGGGAGGGGCCCTCAGGCCCTCGCTGCATCCTCTCCATCTCACACCAAGAGAGAGTGACACACCCGTTCCTTTTCCCAGGACACGCTAAGTCTTTAACACCCTGAGCGACCCAGCGCCCACCCCGCATTTCGTCGATTTACCGCCCACCTTCCCGGCAGCAGAGGCCGTGGGTGAGCTCTGGGCGGACGACCTGCCCCTGCCCGGGCCTCGCCCTCCAGGGTGTCTCTTGTCTGTGACCCGGCAGCCGCCCTGCCTCCCAGGCTCTGGCAGGCGTGGGAAACACGTTGACTGCTCGTGTATACTAGCTCCTCAGTGGACACCCACTAAACATCCGCCTCTCTTTAAAAATTGCCAATTATTTACAAATTAAAAATGCCCAGAATGACCGAGCTGATTGATACTCAATACTGTCTGGCTTAGGAGGATTCGAGGTGGTTTAATTCAATACCATTTTCCGCTCAGTAGTATTCTTTCAAACCCGGTCCCACCCTGACCCCCAGTGAGCACATGGCCTTGGGCCTTTCAGCTAAAAAAGAAGCCGCCACGGGAACGCGGGGCAGGGCCTGTCCCTCCTGCTGCTGGTGTCCCGGGGAGCGGGTGCAGAGCCCACTCCCACCCATGGGGCGGGGCGCCTCGGGGAGGCTGCTGGAGGTGTGGGGTGGGACCCCGAGGGCCTGCGCTCGGAGAGGCGGCTGCAGGATGGAGGACTGCGTCGCATGAGAGGCAGCCTGGGAGGAAGGGCGGGCCTCTCGATGTCCCCACAGAAGCCCTTGCGGGGCTCAGGGTCAAGAAAAGGTGACGGCTGGAGACACTGCTCTTCAGGTGACACCTGGCCAGCAGAAGGTGTTCGAGGACCAGAGGCGTCAGCAGCAGGGCTCTCATCCTACCTCAGCCGATGGGGAGCAGGGGAAGAGCAGCGCGTCCTTGGCGGCGTGTGAAGATCAAAAGGGAGTGAGAGAGGAGGAAGCTGCCGTCAGAAAGCGTGTGTTTGGGGGGGGGGGGACGGGTGAGGAGGCAGGTGCTGTCTGACCACTCAGGGGTCCCGCCACCACGGTCCTCATAGACTCTCCAGGCGCGGCCCCTCCCTCTCAATCTGCCGCCCGGCAGGGCTGAATTGGTGTTGGACGTGCAGGCAAAGGGTTAATGACAGAGCCCAGCCTCGTGGTATCGGGATCGCAGACAGCCAGCAGCCGGGCAGGAGGCACCGTGGGAACCGGTGGCGGACAATGGCGGGATTGACAGTGCACAGGGAAGGCCACCTTTGGGAGAAACCGTATCCCCCCGCGTGCGGGAAAGTGAGAAATAGTAGCAGATGCTGCAGGACCCGGAGCAACAGATGCCTTCTGGCCGCTCCCCAGCCAGCCCGTGCCCCCGCCCCCGAGGTGGGGGCTGCCGCAAACACAAATATTGCGGAGGAATTAACAGCAGCAGATGGTGGCAGCATGATTCGATGAGCTCGGGTCAGGTACGGCTGCATGTGGTGGCAGCATTCACCACCCCTCCCCAGGCCCACGGGGGCGGGGCCTCCCGCACGGCCCTCTCCGCCCAGACCCCACATCAGCTTCAGCAGCCTCGGCAGTTTCCCGAGAACATATGTGGGAGGGTTTGTTAATTCGATTTGTGTCTAAACATGTGATGGTGGCCAGTTCCTCAAGGGCCTTCTAAAGGCCCCGCGTGTTCGGGTGTGGCCTCGGCTGTTTCATCCTGAGACAAGGTTCGCCCCGTCTGCTCTGAGCCCAGGGGTGTCGGGCCCCTTCCACCTCCGGCCTTGGCAAAGGTGCTCAGTGAGTTTCCACGTTGACGTTGTCCTGGGTGCTCAGAAGGAAACTCGTGGACACTGGGTTCCTGGCAGAGGACGGGCGTGGCCTCCGTGGCCTCTGGGAGTGGAAATTCCACGTTGGTGGCTTCTCAGGGCCCTTCCTGCTTCCTTGCGTGTGACTCCCGGGAACACCTGGCTGCACGTGGTGGGGCGTGTCTGCCATGGACCAGGGGTCCCCGAGCGCCGTACACGGCTGTGTACGCGTGTGCCCGCCCTGTGTGTGGTCTCGGGAAAGACAACCTGGATGGCGATGTTTCCGGAAGCGAGCAGGGAGTGGCGGTGTCCGCACGGTGCCCCTCTCAGGCCCGCGGGCTTCTTTTCTGGGCGCAGAGGCGGCTTTGGCCTCCCCACCCCCGAGCCTGGGGGGCAGAGCAGGGGTGACGGGGAAGAGTTTGACATCTTTGATCTTAAAGAACAAGTTTCTCTCTTGTGGAAGGAAATCTAGGTATGATTTTTATACCTAAAAATAAAGTGCATTGGTTGTCCAATTCAAAAGCAAAGCTGCTTGTTTCTAGAAAACCTGGAAAAAGCAGGGAAATAAATCCCCGTTTCCCACCTGCAGCCCCGCATGCTGCCTTGGGCGTGTCCTTCCCGGCTCTCCCCACGCACAGACGGTTATAGACGTGCATCCTGTACAACGTATGTCTTCGTCTTTCTGTTACGACGCGAGCATTTCTCTGCCCTTTGCTCACTGTCTTGCTAAGGAATCCTCCATCGGCTCAGAGGATGGCTTTTGAACACTTTCTTCTTTTTAATATCTGAACATTTAAAACAGTAAAACTCTTACTAATAATTCTGGCATAAACTTGTTTTGAAATTTCTCTTTCTGGAGCTCGGCTTATTTCCTGAGGCTCATTTCCTAGGAGTAGGAAAATGGGGCCACGCAAGGGCATGAGGGATAGAGCCACGCTCCCCGCACGGGTTCAGACCGCTGCCCGGGTTTCCGCCTCAGTGGGCGGTGAGGGACTCCTCCAGGGAACTAGTTACTGTCCTGTGTCCTTGGGCCCCGGCTGCTCCCCCAGGCCCGGCTCCGGCTCGTCTATACCACACACCTGGTCGGGGACCGGCGTTATCTAGAGGCTCTGAGGGGAGTGAACTCACTTTTCCAAACGTGATTTTGTTTTGTTGTTGTTAGTCCTCACCTGGGGATATTTCTCCATTGATGTTTAGAGAGAATGGAAGGGAGGGGGAGAGACAGAGAAACATCGATGTGAGAGAGACACATTGGTTGGTTGCCTCCCGCATGTACCCCAACCAGGGCTGGGGAGGAGCCTGCAACTGAGGTACGCACCCTTGACCAGACTCAAACCTGGACCCTTCAGTCTGCAGGCTGATGCTCTATCCACTGAGCCACACCGGCCAGGGCCCAAACATGATTTGAAGGGTCATCCGAGAAGCCTTAATGATGGCGGCACGTTTATTTTCCCGGGGCTGCTGGCAGAGTAGAAGCAGGGCATTGATTCTTTATGTAAATCTCCAGCCCCTTTTCACGCGCCCTATAGGAAGCGTCTTTGTTTTAGTTTTCCCTGTCAAGGGGCCAATTAATTCAGACTTCCGTGCACAGGCCCAGCTGTCACGTCCCTGCTGCTGAAAGGATCCCCCAGCAGCCCGGCCTGGGAGCCTGTGAATGGGAGCTAATCGGAGGGTGCAGGCGACTCCCGCCCGCCCCGCCCTCTCCCGCCCGGACCTGGTGTTCACACCTTTTGTGTGGAGCAGCCGAGCCCTCACCTATCTGAGGAATTTTTCAATTAACATTTCTTTTCCTCACGAGAGGCCGGGGCCTTTGGTTCTCCACAAAGGCCGCCGTCCTTGCCTCTAACAAGGTGCCGGGCAGCCCTTCCTGCTGGAGCCTATTATTCGGCATTGACGAGGCCAGGCAGCCCTCCCCTAATCAATAGCCGATCAGGCACAGCGGGGAAGAACTGCTGCTTTACATCCGTTCCTCTTCAAACGAAACGCTCGCCTTTGAGTAAGAAAAGCCTGGGCTGAATGTCACACCCAGCTAATTGGCAGTGTTTCAAAAGGGAAGGGAGAAAAGAGACGGAGGACAGACAGCCCAGCCCGCGTCCAGACGGTCCTGAGGCATCTCCTGCTCTCGGCGGAATCTCGTGTTTTCTCCCAAATGCGTGTTTTCCTGCCACAGGTCTTTCTCGAATGCTTTACTAACTGATTAAATATTTTAATGGTGGTGTCAGCGCGTCGAATAAAATCCTGTCACATTACATTTCTGATAGATTTCAAACTCATCTCTCAGACTCTCGTGGCTGCAAAGATTTCATAACAGCAGCTAGTGAGGGTGAGTGACAGTGAGTGAAGAATTGAACTAATTTTGTTGAAAACTTTGTTGAATTCCTTTGAAGGGATTTTGAAGTTCAGCCCTCAGGATCGTTGGCCAGTCCTATAACCTTTAAAACCACAGAACAACAAAGGGAAAACACGGCATGGAAATCGATGACCCTGTCCGAGTAAAGGGACCGAGCAGCATGGATGCCAGGGGCCCAGGAACGTGGACGCCAGGGGCTCAGGAACGTGGACGCCAGGGGCCCAGGAACGTGGATGCCAGGGGCCCAGAAATGTGGATGCCAGGGGCCCAGGAACGTGGACGCCAGGGGCAGGACTGCTCGCTCCACTGCTCGCTCCAGGGAAACTGTGTGCGCAGAGACGACATGAAGGAAGAGCCAGCCGCCATGGGAGAAAGAAGCAAAGTCTGATGTTAAAATGTAGGCATTTCTTTGCACTCGTGATCTGGTCTCTAAGAAAATAAAACATGACAAACAGCCAACTTGATTTATAGATTGTCCAACGAGCAGCGGGCTTCCTGCACTCGGAAGCTTGGGAGCATCCGTTTCTCTTAGATACGAGACGACTTCCTATGTTTGAAGCAAGTGCATCACACGTTGACTGTGAGTGAAAGAGGCCTGAGTTCAGATCACTGTGCCCTCAAGACCCCACGGACGGCCTGGCCGGGCGGTTCAGGTGGTTAGAGACAGGACTGATTCCCGGTCAGGGCACATGCCCGGATTTTGGGTTCGATCCCAGTCAGGGCGAGTACAGGAAGCAACCGATTGCTGTTTCTTTCTCACGTCAATGTTTCTCTCTTTCCCTTCCTCTCTCTCTCTCTCTCATCAATTAAAGAAACAACAACCATATCCTTGGGTGAGGATAAAAGAAATTGCAAAAGAAAAAAAAAAGATCCCGAGGGCCAGTCGGTTACGGAGCAGTCAGAGCCTGGGCTGGCGGGCGAGGTCTCTGTCTTCCCACAGCTCGCACCTCGGCTGTTCCTGCCACCACATCCGAGGTGCTGACTCCATGTGAGCACATGGCTGCTCCAGCCTCCCACACGCCTCCCCTTAATTCATCCCAGGCTCAGGCGTGGGAACTCGTCAGCAGGTAGGATGGTGTCAGGTGGTCTGTGGCGTCGGTGGGTCTGGCGGTGAACCGGGCACGTGACGTGGAGTGAAGGCCTGAACGTATCCCGTCAGCTGTCCGCTCACTCGCCTCCTTCCTCTCACTCACAACCAGGCCCTTTGTGAGCATAACCTGTGTGTCTGTGGAGACTCATCGTCCATCTCTGTTCCACGTCCTGTGCCCACCCTTTCGGTCACAGGTCCACCGTCCACCTTTGCTGAGGGCGGATGCTGAGCTCACCCGATCGCCAGGGGCTCCTCAGGGGCTGTGAGTGGGAGCCACGGGTGCAGTGTGCTGGGTTTCCCAGGTGCTTCTTCTACAGGCAAAGCCACCCACCTGGTCCCTGCTGTCACCCAGGCCCAGGTGGCCCAAATGGAAGGGTGCAGGCTCCTGTGCGGAGCTGAGATAGGATCTGGCACCAGGAGTGCCTGCACCCCAGGATCAGCAAAGGGCCACACATGTACACATCACACACACGTATGCTCACACATGCAAACACTCACACATGCACACTCACACGCACGCACATTCACACACACGCACACATGCATACATATGCACACTCACATCTACACAGCACACAATTACATACACAACCCTACACATGAACACATGTGCACACACACGCACATACTCACACTCACATGCTCATACTCATGCTCACACTCACATGCACACACTCACACGCATACACTCACACATGGGCAGCACAGAGCCGGGTAGGTGCAGCCCCCTGGGGCCACCAGCTGCAGGGGTCATGTTACAGCCTCGCGTGCTGGTGCTTCGTCAGATGCTACCTGCCTCGCTGGTGGCTCCTCCTGTCCTTCTCCCTCTGCCTTTGGGTCTGAGACAGACAAGGGCAGAGCCCCGATGCTCTCCTGGGCGCCCTTCCTCCTGCAGGCCATGGAGGCCGGTGTGGACGCACATCCTCCCTGTGGCTGTGGTCACGAGACGTGGGCGGCTGCTGGCCCCGGCTCAGCACTTCCGGAGCCACGGCAGAGGGGCAGGGCCATATGGAGGGCCTGCGGGCAGGTGTGTGGCTCTTGGACAGAATTCGCTGTGAATGAGCTAGAGGAGTGGCAGTGCCCTCTGTGTCCTGGCCCTGCCTGCCCACTCGGAGGGACTTGCTTATTCCCAGCTTTTATGCGTGTGGGTTTGGATGCTTCATTTCTGGTAAATGCATGGCGTGGACGTGTTGGAAATAAACCAGAAAGTGCACCAAGAGTCATGGGTGTGGTGGGGGGGGTGGCACCAGTCTGGGCGGGGCTCACGCGCATCCTGCACTAGCGGGTGGTGAGCCGTGTCGATCCCGCTCTCTATTTCCAGTTTGGGGGGCTCCTCTCTTCCCTCTTCCCCCCGGTTACTTTCATGTAACATTTCCTGGACCATCTCTTGCTTCTCTCGTCTTTGAAGAATGTTTCTTGTCTTTCTCCTTCCTGAACTCAAGGCGGCCACTGGCATGCCTCTCTTTTGATCCTCCCACTCCCCTGCAAGCCGGGGGCACGTGTGTGCGCACACGGGTGCACACATGTGCGTGTCCCAGTGCTTTCAGCTCCCTCTCTGTCCAAGATCAGAGCAGACGTTGGGATGGGTTAACCCAGACTGTCCCTGGGGCTCTGTGTCATCCTGGCAGCAGCTCGAGCCGCCAGCCAGATGGCCGAGGTCCCCGGCAGCGGCGGCATTGCTGAGGTCCTGCCCTGGAAACTGGCCGTGTGGCTCCCCCGCAGCCTCCCCGAGAGTGCCAGCCCAGCACCCTCTGGACACGACAAGGCCACCCTGGGAGTCCCCACCACACAGGGACCCTGGGTGCTGAGGGCTGGGGTCCCGCCCAGCGCTGCCCTGAGAGCTGGGCCCAGTGGTGCGGAGCAGCTGGCAGATGCCTGAGCTCCCCATCCCTCCCGCAGGGCCTGGGCCGAGCCAGACCATTAGTGCCATGTTTATGCATGAGCGGGTGCTGGCCGCCGCCTCTCAGCCTGAATGCCTCCCACATGAACTCCCTGCTGGTGGCAGCGTAGGAATGTGGGACGCGGAGCTGGTGGCGCGTCCTCCCCCCCCCCGCCCCTGTGGACGTGGGACGTGTTGCCTAACCCCCCTCACCATGTTTCCTGAGGGTGGAGGAGGGGCTCAGAGCTTCTTGGAAAGGGGTTTGCCTCGCTCTCTCGTCCCCGAAGGTGAGACCGAACTCAGTTCCCAACTCTGCCCACATTTTCCTCTTCGCTGGAAATGCCACCTGGATTGTTGAAAAGCTTTGTGATGTATAGACCTGCTGGGTGTGTGGGGGTTAGTTCCGGGGAGAGGGTGACCGACACCCTGGCTGCGGGGGTGGGGGTGCGGGAGGCAGAGGCAGAGGCAGAGGCAATTCCCCAGGAAGTGGACATTCAGGACCTGACCCAGGACAGTCCTGGCTGCCAGGGTGCTGGGTGCCGGACAGGGACGCCGCTCCATTGTAGCTCCCAGGGCTGCCCGGCAGCGGGCAGAACGCAGGGCATGGACAGGACAGGTGCCGAGGCTCCCGTGTGAGGGCTGTTGGGAGAAAGTCCCCTACACGGCGAAAGGACAAGAAACCCTGTTGGAAAACACCAACCAGGGGCGTGAGGCGCCTCCCTGGGACATGCAACACGGGGACTCTGTCTCACGACTTTACTGAACACGTCTTACATGCACGTGTGTTCTCACCTGTGCTGACCAAACCCACAGACCATGCTTAGTGTGAGACCAGCGTACTGGGGGCCGCAGGGCCGCCTTGCAAAGGAGCTGCTCCCCAGGTCCCTCTGCCTGGCGTGTCAACAGGGAGCATGAGCCGGTCCCACAAACATGCCTGCCGGCTCGTGCCAGGGCCTCGCACACGGCAGGCGGGCCCCCGGGGGGTGGGAGCTCGTGCAGAGAGGGCCACACCGGAACCTGGTTTAGTGATGCTGACTCATCGCGGCCGCCTCTCCGCTGAGGAGTCCAGCGGCGGCCCGGGAGGCTGGCGGTCCAGGAGCCCACGGCCGGGTGACCTGTGATGGTGGTGAAACGGCTCTCATTTCCCTCGTGTGCAAGGGAGGCGCCGGCCCAGGTGACCTCGGAGCCCTCGACACCACACGTCTGAGGACAGAGAACAGGAGCCACCAGGACGTGACCCGCGTGAGAAGACCTGGTCCTGGGTCCTGATCTGTGGCGGCGGCTGGAGGAAAGGACACCCACCCTCTGTGGAAACATGATAAAAGGTTAAAAAAACACCACGATCAAGTCCACGTTCACGGAGGCAAGGGCGGCATGTCACGTGCATCTAACTTCAGCGGCGTCCTCCGTGGGGGGCGTAGGCAGAGCCAAGCCCCCGCCCTCCCGTCTGCACCCAGCAGCCCAGGGCCCTGCTTCCAGCTGTGCCGGCTCCGGAGGCCATGGATGTGGAGACCAGGAAGACTGGGCGGCGCCCCAGGGCGGAGTGCACCCGGCACGTTTCAGACCAGGTGACCGTCCTGTGCACCTGGGGAGGGAGGGGCTTGTGCGTGAGGAGCTGTTGCAGGCGAGGCCTCCTTCCGAGGGTGTTGACTTTGGAGCGCGCTGTGCAGGCCGCACCGTGCCTGTGCCCTCGGCCCTGCCCCGCAGACGGCATTCCTGTGGGCTGGCAGCTCCCCAGGCCCGAGTGGCAGCTGCCATCCCAGCCCACAGCTCTGGGCATGCACACCTGAGACCGGCGAGCCCCCCACGGACGGCAAGCCCCCCTCGGGGCAGGCCCGTCCCTCCCGGCACCTGGGAATGGCTCCTCCAAGCCTGGGGTGCAGAGCGTATCCCCCTCATTTGAAGAGGGGGTGCTGGGCTCCAGGTAGGGGTTGTGCTCTGTGGCCCAGGGACTTCCCTCTCTGAGTCATGGCCTCTCGCCGCCTGCCGGGGAGCAGATGGGACGTGTGCTGAGCCGCAGGCGTGGGCTCAGGCTGCGACAGGCCAGGGAGAGTGGATTCCTGAGCTGTGTACCTTCACGGGGAACAGCCCGCCTCCAGCGGGGCAGGAATTTGGGGCTGCAGGCCAGGCCCAGGAATGCGGGGCAGGGGGAGAAGGGACGATCGGCAGGGCCAGACGCCTACCCAGCGCAGGCGTGGACTTGTGTCGGCCCTGACCCCGGTGCCCAGAGCCTCCAGTGACCCGAGACGAGCGGGGGCCTGCCTGCCCACGCGCCGGCAGCTTCCGACCTGCTGCTTCAGCGGGGGCGGGGTGGGCACCAGGTTCTCCCCGGGGAGGGGAGGGCAGCTCAGAGGGGCCCGGGTGGGAGGAGGGGCAGCGCGGGGGTCCACGCCTCGGGTCCTGCAGTGGCCATGCAGAGGACAGCCCAGGACACGCTCCGGGGCACCAGCCGGCCACCGCCTGGACCCGCCCTGGGGCCTGACTCTGGCCCGCCCCCATCAGAAATGTTAGAAATCTCACATCACCGTCGGGGTCTCCAGCTGGAAAACGGGGACCCCGTGGAGCACGTGGCTTCCAATGACCATGAGTTTGTGGCAGCAAAGTCTTGTGACCCCGTCTGGGATGGGTGGGAAGGCCCCACCTTTTATCAGGTGGAGGGAGTGACCCCCATGAGATGGTCACAGGGTCGCGTGGAGGCCGTCCCTCCCCTGGGACCCTGTGAGGGGTCACGTGGAGGCTGCCCCCCAGGGGGATGACGGGGGCCAAGGGTGAAGGTGTGAGAGCCCAGCTGGCACTGCCCGTGTGGGCGCAGGGACAGGGATGGCTCCTGCAGGGCCTGGTAAGTAGGCACACGGCCCTGGCACGGCCCGCGAGACCTAGCGAGGCGTCACTGAACAGTGTCTGCTTCCGACCGTGAACCCGTTTGAATCAGGGTCCACACAGGAAGGGATTGCTCACCGGGTTCTGAGAGGACGGGGTGCAGGCTGCGCAGTGACCTCGAAGGGCTGTGGGCAGGGCCGGGGCGGGGCCGTGGGCGGGGCCGTGGGGCTGTGGGCGGGGCCGTGGGCGGGGCCATGGGGCTGTGGGCGGGGCTGTGGGCGGGGCCGTGGGCTGTGGGCGGGCGGCAGAGAGGAGGAGGAGGCTGCTGCTCGCAGGCAAGTCCATGGCCCAGCGGTCACTCGCCCTGAGCCCCGTGCCTGGTATCGTCGCTGCTTCCTGAGCCCCTGGAGTTTGTTTTCTGAGGACGGGGGTGGGGTCAGCGGAAGAGGTCACTCTCGTCCCTGTGACTGTCCTCCCGGTGCTGGACAGGACGAAGGGACGGTGGGGGACACGGTTCCGGCACCCGGCCTGCCGCCCTGTCCTGCATGTGTGGCTTCTGTCACCGCTCTCCCCAGTCTCTACTGAATGGTGTGTCCAGTCCCCTGGGAGCGAGACAACCAGACAATTACTTACAAAAATGCAAAGTAAACGGAACCAGTGACGAGAGCCGTGATGCCAGGGCCCTGCAGGAGCCAGAGAGCTGCCCGCGGGAGCTGGGCTGTGAGGAGTGCGGGCTCCCGGGAGGAGAGGAGCCAGGGACACTCTGGGCAGAGGGAAGAGAGGTGCAAAGGCCCTGGGGCAGGGAGCAGCTGCCAGGAGGGTGGACAGTGGGTGGCTGTGGCCCCGCACCTGTGCTGGCGGGTTCGCCCCTCTCGGATCACCCGGCCGTGCGGGAAGGTCTGTGACTCATTCTCGATGGTCCGGTCTAGGATCTGGGCTCCGAACCTCCGAGTTCGGTGCTCCCAGCGATTCCAGATCTGAGCTCTATTCTGACCGCCGTGCCGGGCTCCTTGTCCGAGATGACAGGCTTCGATTCGGAGCGGGAAGGACATTCCCCAGGATCACTGACCTCCAGGGAGTAAAGTAAAGGCAGGGTTGTGGGTCTGAGATGACAGCGATCCCGGCTCCACACACTCTGCCTCCCGCAGCCACCAAGCACCCGTGTCCTGGCGGCCGCCGCGTGTCACGTTGGCTCCTGTGCCGTGTTCCGCAGGCAGGTGGCCAGAGCCGACACAGCCGTGCACAGCGGTCATTCCTGAGGACGGCCCACGGCAGACCCTTCGTGGGACCGAGGCTCACGTGCTTGGGGGGCGCGTGCGGTGCACCCTGCAGCGGCTCATACGCTGTTTACTGTGGGCGCGTGTCGGGGCTCCCACAGCGCCCGAGTACTCTCACCTGTGAGGGGTGAGCGGGGACATTGGCCAGCGACCTGGCGTCCGGGCACCAGCCTCCCCTGGGCGCCGAGGCCGCCATCTGGGTCCATGTCCCCAGCGCGGAGTGATGGGTGCGCCCTCCGATCGCTGGGGTCAGATGACTTGAGCGGCGATGTTGGGGTCCCCACTCCCAGTCTCAGCGTTTCCCAAACATTGACCAAGTCCACGCCTCCCAGGGAGAGGCTGCTTCATGTGCCCACATTCCTGCGGAGAACAGCGGCAGAGGCCCGAGAGGCGGGG